>NC_134354.1:326163327-326175827 GCF_048569485.1 Anomaloglossus baeobatrachus
GGGAAAAAGGTGAAAAATTCAAGGAGGCCAAATACTTTTGCAAGGCACTGTACACTCTATACATTGTTAATGTAGTAAATGACTATTCTAGCTTCAAATGTCTGGTTTTTAATGCAATATCTACCTAGATGTAGGTGTATAGACGCCTATTTCCAACAACCACCACTCCAGTGTTCTAATGGTACAATGCATTTGCTAACTGTTAGAAGGCTAATGGATGTTTAGAAATTCCTTCAAAACCCTTGTGCAAGTATGTTAGCACAGCTGAAAACTGTTTTCCTGATTAGAGAAGCTATAAAACGGACCTTCCTTTGAGCTAGTTGACAATCTGGAGCATTTCATTTGTTGGTTCCATTAACCCCTTCACGACCATGGACGGATATATCAGTCATGGAGAGTGTCCCATTAAGCCCCGTCCCCTGCCGCGGGCAGCACACATATCAGCAGTTTTCAACAGCTGACATGTGTGCCTGCATGTTGCGAGTGGAATCTCTTCCACTCGCAACATTTAACCCCTTAAATCTCGCTGCCAAAGTCTGGCAGCGAGATCTATATGCGCGCGGCCATGATTTTTACTTACCACCGCCTCCACCGGAAGTCACGTGCGTGATCATGTGACTTTCGGTGGTTGCCATCGTAGCACAGGGTCATGTGAGGACGCCTGCAGCTATGAAGTTTCACTTTGTTTTCCCTCGGCCGGGAGCAGAGAGAAACAGGAAGTGACTGAATCTGCTGTTTACAGCTGTATAGCTGTGATCAGCAGATAGAGAAGAGCGATTGGATTGCTGATCGCTATTTTTTTTTAAAAAACTTTTTTTTTACTTTTTTTAATTTTTATTTTACTAGTCCCCCTATGGGGATAGGGGGACTAGTAAAATAAAAATTAAAAAAAGTAAAAAAAAAGTTTTTTAAAAAAAAACAAACCTAAGTTCAAATCACCCCCCTTTCCTCCCATTGAAAATTAAAGGGTTAAAAAATAAATAAATATACACATATTTGGTATCGCCGCGTTCAGAAATGCCCGATCTATCAAAATATAAAATCAATTAATCTGATTGGTAAACGGCGTAGTGGCAAAAAAATTCCAAACGCCAAAACTACGTTTTTTGGTCGCCGCAAGTTTTACGCAAAATGCAATAACAGGCGATCAAAACGTAGCATCTGCGCAAAAATGGTACCATTAGAAACGACAGCTCGAGACGCAAAAAATAAACAGTCACTGAGCCATAGATCCCAAAAAATAAGAACTCTACGGTTTTCGGAAAATGGCGCAAAAAGTACGCTACTTTTATTGGACAAGCTTGTGAATTTTTTTTAACCCCTTAGATACAAGTAAACGTATACATGTTTAGTGTCTACAAACTCGCACCGACCTCAGGCATCATACCCACACATCAGTTTTACCATATAGTCAACACCGTGAATAAAACATCCCAAAAACTATTGTGCCATCACACTTTTTTTTGCATTTTTTCCACACTTGGAATTTTTTTGCTGTTTTCCAGTACACCATATGGTAAAACATATGGTTTCATTTAAAAGTACAACTTGTCCCGCTAAAAACAAGCCCTCATATGGCAAGATTGACGGAAAAATAAAAATGTTACGACTTTCGTAAGAAGGGGAGCAAAAACGGAAATTGACCCGGGGCTGAAGGGGTTAAACTCTCAAAATGGCCACAAAAAGAGAAGTTTCATATTAAACTCAACAGTCTATTCTTGTTCTTAGAAATGAAGGATATTCCATGTGAGAAATTACCAAGAAACTGGAGATTTCCTACAATGGTGTGTACTACTCTCTTCAGAGGAGAGCACAAACAGGCTCTAACCAGAGTAGAAAGAAGTGGGAGGCCCCGCTGCACAACAAGACAAGTCTCTAGTTTGAGAAATCAATGCCTCACAGGTCCTCAACTGGCAGCTTCATTAAATAGTACCCGCAAAACGCCAGTGTCAACATCTACAGTGAAGAGGCGACTCCAGGATGCTGGCCTTCAGGGCAGAGTGGCAAAGAAAAAAACATTTCTGAGACTGACTAATAAAAGGAGAAAATTAATATGGGCAAAAGAGCAGACATTGGACAGAGGAAGATTGGAAAAAAGTGATATGGACAGACGAATCGAAGTTTGAGGTGTTTGGATCACACAGAACAACATTTGTGAGATGCAGAACAACTGAGAAGATGCTGGAAGAGTGCCTGACGCCATCTGTGAAGCATGGTGGAGGTAATGTGATGGTCTGGGGTTGCTTTGGTGCTGGTAAAGAGATATTTGTACAAGTGAAAAGGGATTTTGAATAAGGAAGGCTATCACTCCATTTTGCAACGCCATGCCATACCCTGTGGACAGCACTTGATTGGAGCCAATTTCATCCTACAACAGGACAATGACCCAAAGCACACCTCCAAATTATGCATGACCTATTTAGGGAAGAAACAGACAGCTGGTATTCTATCTGAAATGGCGTGGCCAGCCCAGTCACCAGATCTCAACCCTATTAAGCTGTTTTGGGAGCAGCTTAGCCGTATGGTACGCAAAAAGTGTCCATCAAGCCAATCCAACTTGTGGGAGGAGCTTCTGGGAGCATGGGGTGAAATATCTCCAGATTACCTCAGCAAATTAACAGCTAGAATACCAAAGGTCTGCAAAGCTGGAATTGCTGCAAAGGAGCATTCTGTGACGAAAGCAAAGTTTGAAGGAGAAAATTATTATTTCAAGAAAATAATCATTATTTCTAACAAAGTCAATGTCTGGACTATATTTTCTATTCATCATGCAACTCATCTATCTATATATATATAATTGCCTTATTCTGACTGTAACGAAAATGACGTCATCACAGTGACAACCGTCGCATTGGCCGTTGGGCTCTGCCTGGCCCCGCCCCCTGCACGGATTGGCCGCTCGGCCTGGCCCTGCCCCCACATGCAATGGCCGCTTGGCCAGGCCCCGCCCCCTCACGCATTGGACGCTCAGCCTGGCCCCTCCCCCCGCACACATTCCCCGAACCCACACGGAGCCCCGACTCCCAGGTGACTGCTGCACCCCCGGAAGCCCACACCGGCAAGACAAAGTGGAGAAAAGGCCGAATGTGTGAAACCACTAGCTTACCCCGGCTTACGGCACACGTGTGCCGGAGCCGGCGTAGTCTGGTAACCATGGTACACATCGTGTAACTATAGAAACCGCTTTCCTTAGTTACCCGATGTGTAACATGGTTACTAGCTTATCCCGGCTCCCGGCACACGTCAGCACTGTCGCTTTGAATAGTTACTTACCTTTTTTCCACTTTCTCAGATCCAGCGCGCTCTCGTGCACTGTGTACAGTACAGTGGCCGCGCGACAAGCTCCGATCACGTGTTGTCATGTGACCAGAGCATGTGACCAGGAACTTGCGGCGCGACCACTGTACTGTACACCGTGTACGGGAGCGCGCCGGATGTGTGAAACCACTAGCTTACCCCGGCTCCTGACACTTGTGTGCCGGCGTAGGCTGGTAACCATGGTACACATCGGGTAACTATAGAAACCACTTTGCTTAGTTACCCGATGTGTAACTTGGTTACTAGCTTACCCCAGCTCCCGGCACACGTGTGCAGGAGCCGGCGTACGCTGTTAACCAGTGTACACATCGGGTAACAATGGAAACCGCTTTGCATAGTTACCCGAGCCCCGCCCCCGCAAGGATTAGCCACTCGGCCAGGCCCCGCCCCCCGCACGCATTAGCCGCTCGGCCAGGCCCCGCTCTCCGCACGCATTAGCCGCTCGGACTGGCCCCGCCCCCCGAACGCATTCCCCGAACCCACATGGAGCCCCGACTCCCAGGTGACTGCTGCACCCCCGGAAGCCCACACCGGCAACCCAGCCGAGACATACTGTTGCGTTGCTGGGATCGTGCCGGAGAATGCTGGTAAACATGGTACACATCAGGTAACCATGGAAACCACTTTGCTTAGTTACCAGATTGTGTACCTTGGTTGTTGCTGGTTCATTTTTTGCTGGTTGCTCTCCTGCTGTGCAGCACGCATTGGGGCCAATATTGCACCGCCCCCAGGATTTGGCCCTCCTGATACTGAAGCTGAACAATTACCTGCTTTTCACTTTTTGCTGTGTATTTAATCTGGGACCCAGCTGACCACTTTACCATTCATATTGAAGTTTTGACATGACAAGTCAGGTACAGAATACGTTTTTAACTTTAGTAGGTTAGGGACTGTCTCAGATGGGTACACCGTGACGAGGTGAGACAACTTCTTGCCTTTTGCAAAAATGTATATACTAAGTACCCTGTTATTAAGAACTTGCAATTTATTTATTTATAGTCAGGGTATTTTTCCTACAATTTTTCTCCTGTTTTTTTTTTCTAGTCTTGAGGCTGCAATTCACATGCTTGTAATGTTGCATGTTTATTGAACATTTGTTACAGCTCAGTTTTTTGGTGTTTTTTTTCATCCAGAAATGGGCCAAACTCCAAAATATGCTCAATTATACATCTTGGATCCAAATGAGGCAACAGAACAACGGCTGACCTTTCACGAAAACAAAAAGTGTAATACTGAAATGATGCATCAAATTGCACAACTTTTACAACAAATCAACCCATTTGCAGCTGCATATCGCATGCTAAAAGACGTAGAAGCCGAAGAGGAACAGAGGGCTATCACATATGGAACTACAATGCCTTCTATTGTCATGGCCATTAAACAAGAACATGGACAAGATCCACGGCGATACAGCAAACCACGCATTAGTGAGGTCGCAGTAGTTTTCAAAAACGATGATGAACAGCCTCCTTTTAACAGGGATATATTCGTTCATCTTCACCCAGACAAAAACAACCCTTTACTTCCTAAAACACAGCGGATTAGCATTTTACACAGCAACCTTGATGCTCTTCTGTATCCGCTTTTCTTTCCAAGAGGTGATCAAGGCTGGCATGAAAACCTACAACAGCAAGGCACTACAAGAAGAATTACACAACTGCAATACTACAGTTTTCAACTCTCTGTCCGCAATCACTTTAATCCAATGTTAAACGGTGGAAAACTAAACACAACAGTACTTAGTAGACGCATATGTTAAAATAGAAGCAAATCGCCTGAATTACATAAGAAGAAATAAAAAAATCCTCAAAGTGGAAGACTACTGTGTTCTTCAAGAACATTTGCAACAACGATCAATTGAAAAGGGATAACCTATTGGCAAAACCGTTATTCTCTCATCCTCATTTGAAGGAAGCCCCCGCAACATGCAACAACGTTATCAAGATGCAATGGCAATAGTCACTAAGTATGGAAAACCAGACATTTTTGTTACCATGACCTGTAATCCCAAATGGGTTGAAATCACTGAGCATCTGGAACCATGGCAACAAGTAGACATAGGCCTGACTTAGTTGCACGCATATTTCGGCTAAAACTAAAAAGCTTTTTACAAGACATCAAAAATGGTCTGTTTGGAACAGTCATAGCAATGGTCCATGTCATTGAGTTTCAAAAAAGAGGGCTCCCACATGCACATATTCTCCTTATCTTAGACACCAATTCTAAGATTCACACCGAGGAAAACATCGACAACATAATATGGGCTGAAATTCCTAACCAACAACAATATTCAGAGCTCTATGACATTGTAGTGTCTCATATGGTTCATGGCCCATGCGGAGTTCTTAATCCAGCAAGTCCATGCATGCAAAACGGAAAATGTACTAAAAAATTTCTAAAGGACTTAAAACCGCATACTGTTAAAGATTTAGATGGCTACCCATCATACCGCCGACAACACATTGAGAACATTGTTCACAAAAATAAACAAATCAATAGCTCATGGCTAGTTCCATACAACCCATACCTACTAAAACGCTACAACTGTCCCATCAACGTGGAAATCTGCGGTTCAACCAAAAGTGTAAAATATCTTTTTAAGTACATCTACAAAGGCCATGACAAAGCTAATATCGAAATCCAACAGAAAACTCTGAACCACGATGAATCTTCAACTTTTGTGGACTCAAGATATGCAAGTGCTCCCGAAGCTGCGTGGCGAATCTTTGCCTTTCAAATGCATTCACAGTCCCCTGCCATTATACATTTAGCTATTTATTTACCACATCAACAACAACTTTATTTCTTTTTTTCAAGTCGAAGACGTGTCCAAAACTTTAACCACAACCTCAACATTACTAGAATGGTTTTTGCTAAACCAACGGGATGAAAATGCAAGGCAAGATTTGTATTGAGAGATTCCAGAGCATTATGTTTGGAAAAAAACTTGGAATCCAAGACTACGTGGAGTAAGCACAATAATTGGACGCATGTATACTGTTATTCTCATAAATCAAAGATCAAGAAAGATATTGCCTTTGCCTGTTACTATTGCATGTAAGAGGAGCTATAAGTTTAAAAACTGTTAATGGAGTATTGCATGACACAAAGCTGCAGCTTTGGGACTTCTATTCGATGATATTGTTTGGAAACTTACTTTACAAGACGCAGTTGTGGCGCCCTGGAAAAGCCAGGACGTCACAGGTACTACAACACCACACCCCACACCCCGGCTAGGCACATCGAAGACAGACAAAAATCCTTGTTGCCTCCCTCCAGGGGCTGATGTCCACACCAGGGGGTGGGCCAGGCGGTTGGCCCCACCCACCGAGTTCACAGTCCTGGAGGCAGGAAAAGGAAGTGCAGTGTAGTTTGGAGTTGAGTTAGAGAGGAGTGAAGTGGTAAAGGAGCAACTGACTGACCGTGTCTTGGTACGTGGCCCGGCAAGGTTGGCAGACTGTGGTGACCGTCTGCAGGAGAGGCCTATCAACGCGGAACCGTAGGGCCGGGGTTGGGCGGTGGCCCACCGGTACCGAACCGGAGAGCGAAGAGAAGCCAGCACCATTCAGCAGGGCTTACGGACCCCGACCAGGCTTGGAGTCGCTGTAAAACCGGTCAAATCCGTTAGCGAAGGGAACCTCCGGGGTTTCCCAGCAAACAAGTCCCGATTGAAGGCAACCGCTCAAACCGTGAAGGGAAGTACAGTCACTGCCAAGGCTACAGTTCCCAGGGCCAGAGCCTGCGGGCAAAAGGGGCTCCCTCCGCATCCATCCAAGCTGGGGAGCGGGTTACCGGTGGGAAGCCATCAGAACCAGAAACATTCTACAGGTGCAGGGAAAGGCAGTCACCACTAACCTACCGGGAGAATAACAACCGCAGCTGCCTGTGGGACCTGTCCATCCAGCCGTTTGTTTTACCGGAGACTTTGTGTTCATCATTGGCTGAGTGAGTACCACTGTGCCGTGCGGCACCGCGCTGCCCCCGCGACCCTGCACCCCATAACCCGCCTGCCATCCCTCCCCTCACCGGGCCCCGGGACAACCAACCCCCCTACCCACGGAGGGGAAAAACAACATCCAAGCTGCTCCCTGTCATCGCTCCCGGGATCCCAGTCCAGAGCAGCGGTGGTGTCACAACTTCACCACAACCGTGGGTGGAGTCACGGACAATAAATCGCCCAAACCATCCCCCTTTTCACTCACGGGCGAGGAGCGCCGCTCGAGGCCCCGGGATCCGGCCCACCGCTCAAGCTACGGAGCAGCAAGCAGGCAGCAGCGCCGGACCCGAGCAGTGGGTGAGCGCAGCGTCCCCTCCTCCGCCCGTGACACAGTCACCCTACATATACCTAAGCAACTTTGTGAATTGTTTGTCTACATCTCTGTGTTTAGCCCCCCGCCAATCCCCCCGAATTATTGTTAGCAACAGAGCTGAGAATCTCCTTAAATGAACAACAACAAATTGCATATGACACCATTGTAAGCGCCATTCAAAACCAAGCAAATGCAAACCCAAAATACTTCTTTATTGACGGTCCAGGAGGAAGCGGCAAAACATAACTTTATGATGTTTTAATGCATCACGTCAGAGGGTTGGGAAAACAAGTGTTGACGTCCGCTACAACTGGGATTGCAGGAAACCTTTTAAACGAAGGTCGCACTATGCATTCACTATTTGGCATCCCAGTTCTAGTCAATGAAATATCAGTTTCACGAATCAAACAAGACACAGTAGCAGGAAAACTGTTACACAATGCAAGTCTTTTAATACTTGACGAATGCTCTATGGCCCCCAAATATGCTTTGACCTTAATTGACAGACTTCTGCGTGAAGTAATGACCACAAAGGTAGCAGAAAAAAATGTAATTCCCTTTGGTGGAAAAGTGTTTGTTATTGGGGGAGATTTTCGACAATGCCTTCCAGTTATAACAAGTGGAACAAGAACAGATATTATTGAGTCCAGCTTAAAAATGTCAGAACTTTGGAAAAACTTTACCAAACTCCAACTAATTAACAACATGCGATCTACTGATCCAGAGTACAGCCTTCTGAAACTTGGTAACGGTGAACTTACCAATCAATACAACCTCGAAGAAGACATTATTGAAATACCTGAAGACATGTTGTGCAAAGACTGCATTGTAACTGAGGTTTTTGGACAACGTTTTAACATTTATGTTAACGACAAAACCAGTGTTAAAGCCTCTTTCTATGCAATTCTCTGTGCCAAAAACGAAGACGTTACTCTGCTAAATGCTCGTGTAATGGATCGCATGGCAGGAGAAGATCAGTTGTACAAAAGTGATGATTCCGTGGATGTAGACAATGAAGATGAATGTGAACATTATCCCGTTGAATTTTTAAACAGAGTAACGCCATCAGGAATGCCATCCCACATATTTAAACTTAAAATGTATCTAAATACCAAACAAGGACTATGTAATGGAACGCGCCTTATTGTGACTGGAATGTATACACACCTCATTCAAGCAAGAGTCATCACTGGATCAGCTAAAGACAAGGAAGTGTTAATTCCACGCTTTGATATATGTCCTTCAGACACTCGCCTTCCGTTTAAGCTTCGCCGTCATCAGTTTCCCCTAAAACCTGCATTTGCCATGACAATAAACAAGTCACAAGGGCAAACTCTACACCGTGTTGGCATATATCTACCTGAACCAGTTTTTGGCAATGGACAACTGTACGTTGCGTTTTCAAGAGTGACAATGAGATCAACGTCAAAGTGCAAGTTGTTGACACCCCTTTACAAGGAAAGTTACTTACAGACAGTAAAAAGGTCTTCACACAAAATGTGGTGTACAAAAATATTTTTACTTAACTTTACACTGTTCATGACCTTCTTTCATTTCAAGCCATAGACAACATTAAGGCTATGTGCAAACGGTGCTTTTTTTTTCAGCACAAAAAAAGCAGCTTTTTTCTGTGCTTCTTTTCATGCTTTCATGCTTCTTTTAATGCTTTTCATGCTTTTTTTCATGCGTTCATGCTTTTATTCATGTTTCTTTTCATGCTTTTTTTGTTACTATTGAATGCTTGTTTCAGCTCATTAAAGTTGGATATGAAAAAAAAGGTGTTCTGATATCATTTCCTTCTTCAACCCATTTTCTTCAATCTCCATTTTGGAATAAAAGTGACAGGAAAATGATGATCCATTAGATCGTTTACCGGCGCCGGTATTCACCAGCTCATGCAGGTGAATAGCGGCGCCGGAAATCAGGTACTCAGATCACTGTTGCTATAGTAACTCGCGCAGGTTACTATGGCAACGGTGGCAGCGGTGATGTCACCGCTTACCAACCCGCAGTCTCTGCTCACTCATTGAGTGATTAGACAGCACGAGGAGCAGAAGCGTTCTTCCTCCCCCGTGCTTTCTGATGTAGTAGAGCTAGATCGGTGACAGAAGACCAGAATCGAGGAGGGGTGAGAGGGAGTAATAAAGATGGATTCCCTAAGTGTGTCTGTGTATTTATTTCTAATAAAGTATTTTTTCTGTGTGGTGTCTTTTTTTAACCCTTTATTGGAGATTCTAAATGGCCGGGTCAAACTTGCTCTGACATTAAGAATCTCGGACTTAATACCAGCTGGTAAAACAAAGCTGGTATTAACCCCTTATTACTCAGCGTGCCACCCAACACCAGGTCCGCTGGGAGAGTTGGACACAGCGCCAAAAGATGGCACTTCTATGAAAGCACCATTTTCTGGGGCAGCTGCAGACTGCAATACGCAGCAGGGGGGCCAGAAAGCTTGGGCCACTCTGTGCTGCAGATTCCAGTCCCTAGCTGTCTGGTTGTACCTGGCTGGACACAAAAATTGGGCGAAGCCCACGTCATTTTTTTTAGATTTTTGGCAAAAAAACTCAAGGAAAAAGGGCTTCCCTGGATTTTCCATTGCCAGTGAAGGTAACACCAAGCAGTAAGGGTTAGCAGCTAGTAGCTGTTTGGGTTACCCTTAGCTAGCAATAGAAAATGCAGCTGGAGCCTACGCATTTTTTTTCTTTACCCCTAACCCTTTGGGGTTATGTGTGTTATTTTTGTAAAAAAATATAAAAAAAAATAAAAAAAAAAAATCGACATGGGTTTCGCCATATTTTTGTATGCCAGCCAGGTACAGCAGGCAGGTACGGGCTGCTCCCAACCCCCAGCTGCCTATTTGTACCCAGCTGGGAACCAAAAATATAGGGAAGCCCTTCTTTTTAATTATTTCATAAAATAATAAAAAAAAAACAGACGTGGGCTTCACCCAATTTATGTGTCCAGCCAGGTACAACTAGGCAGCTGGGGACTGGAATCCGCAGCATAGGGTGGCCCACGTTTTCTGGGGCCCTCCTCCGCTGTGAATTGCAGTCTGCAGCCACCCCAGAAAATGGCGCGTTCATAGGAAGCGCCATCTTCTGGCGCTGTATTCAACTCTTCCAGTGGCCCTGGTATCGGGTGGCTCGCTGGGTAATAATGGGATTAGGGCCAGCTTTGTATTATCAGCTGGCCCTAAGCCTGAAATTCATGGTGTCACGCCAATATTAGACATAGCCACCATGAATTTCTAGTAAAGATAATAAAAAACACAACACACAGAAAAATATGTTTTATTAGAAAGAAACACAACACAATTAGTGACTCCATCTTCATTGAACTAAAGAACTCCCCTCAGCCGTAGTCCTGGGTCGAGGGTCCCGCGATGTCCAATCCAGATCCAATATCATCTGATCAGAAGGCAGACTGATCAGATGATGACACATCATCTGATCGGTTCGCCTTCTGATCAGTTGATATTGGATTCAGGTCTTTGAACCTGACACAGGTTCAAGGACCTGAATCAGATTACACATCAGCTGATTGTTTAAAAGTCCCATGGGCTCCAGGACCCGCTGGTAAGCAGCTGATGCTGTCACCTGATAGCATCATCCGATCGTTTATGTCCAGCGAAGATCAGCTGATTCATCATCTGCTTGTTAAAAAAGCCGGCAGGCTTTTCACCGCTGGACGCTTACCGGCGGGTCCTGGAGCCCATCGGACGTGACCCGGGAGACTGCAGAGAGGTGCGTAAGGTGAAGAGTTCATCCCAGCGGCGGATCTCCAGGAAACCCCGGTGATCCTCCTACATGAACTGTATTCGCCGCTGTCAGTGCCGGCTCCCTGCACACGTAGCAGAGTACACATCGGGTAATTAACCCGATGTGTACTGTGGCTAGGACTGCAGGGAACAGAGAGCCACCACTGGCAATGTGAGAGCGGCAGACGCTGGTAACGAAGGTAAAAGTCGGGTAACCAAGGGAAGGGCTTCTTGGTTACCCGATGTTTACTGTGGTTACCAGCGTCCGCAGAAGCCGGCTCCCTGCACACGTAGCAGAGTACACATCGGGTAATTAACCCGATGTGTACTGTGGCTAGGTGTGCAAGTAGCCAGCGCTAAGCGGTGTGCGCTGGTAACCAAGGTAAATATCGGGTTGGTGACCCGATATTTACCTTAGTTACCAAGCGCAGCATCGCTTCCACGCGGCGCTGGGGGCTGGTCACTGGTTGCTGGTGAGATCTGCCTGTGTGACAGCTCACCAGCAACCCGTGTAGCGACGCTCCAGCGATCCCTACCAGGTCAGGTTGCTGGTGGGATCGCTGGAGCGTCGCTTTACTGTGGGATTTCCTGGAGATCCCCTGCTGGGATGAACTTGTGACGTCAGTGGGGGTCCCTGCAGAGGTGTCCCGGTAAACAAGGGGAGATAATGAAATAGCTGCAGACACTGGCTATGTGGCTTTCTTCTATGAAGGAATCTACATAGCCATAGCTTTC
The DNA here is from genome assembly GCF_048569485.1 of Anomaloglossus baeobatrachus. Lineage (NCBI taxonomy): Eukaryota > Metazoa > Chordata > Amphibia > Anura > Aromobatidae > Anomaloglossus > Anomaloglossus baeobatrachus. Next base: position 326,175,448 of record NC_134354.1, read on the forward strand.
TTTTCTCCCTAAAAATGCCCAAACGCATAAAATATAAAGCAACGTGGGCATTACACATGCGTTTTTTCCTGCTTTTTATCCCTACTCCTTTGAAGTCAATTGGGGAAAAAAGCATGGAAAAACACTAAAACAATTGACATGTTGCTTCTTTTTTTCAGCAAGAAAAAAAGCAACTGAAAAAGAAGCAACGTGGGCACAGCAAGTCCTGATTCTCAGACTTTGCTGGGATGCTTTTTCCTTGCTTTTATTGATTAAAAAAAGCAATGAAAAATGCTAGAAAAAACGCTAGAAAAACGCCCTGTGGGCACAAGGCCTTAGACTCATCTATTAATACTGTTCCTTGTAGACACAATCGGCATTTCCTGATTTAAAGGCAACCT
>NC_134354.1:326185827-326243327 GCF_048569485.1 Anomaloglossus baeobatrachus
TTTGGGTGACCTTATGCCACTCCTGGTGCAAAAATTGAATATACAAGTATAAAGGAGAACGGGTTTATGCCGCGCTAGAAATCACAGATGCTTGTAGATTAAAAGATTTCCATTTATTTTACAGTTCTACGCGTTTCAGAAACATCTCAGTCTCCTTCCTCAGGAAAAAGAAATCATAGGATTTCTTTTTCTTTCTCAGATGTCTCTGAAACGCATAGAACTGTAAAATAAAAGGAAATCTTTTAATCTACAAGCATCTGTGGTTTCTAGCGCGGCATAAACCCGTTCTCCTTTATACTTATATATTACATTCCATTTCGGGGCTGCTGCTAAACCACCAGGCACTCACAAGCTATTATAGGGGGTTGTGACTGGCACAACCTTACCAAGTGAGTATATTTCTGTCTTGTCTGTCTACCCTCATACCGGGTAAGACCCTACTGCACTTTTTTCCCCTCCTACAGGTGCAAAAATTTAAGCACTTCTTTGTTTGATGGCTTGTGACTATCCATCTTCCTCTTGATTACATTCCAGAGGTTTTCAATGGGGTTCAGGTCTGGTGAATGGGCTGGCCATGACAGGGTTTTGATGTGGTCCTTCATCCACACATTGTTTGACCTAGCTGTGTAGCATGTCGCATTGTACTGCTGGAAAAACCAGTCCTCAGAGTTTGGGAACTTTGCCTGAGCAGAAGGAAGCAACTGTTGTTGCAGGATAACCTTGTATGCGGGCTTGATTCATACATCCTTCGCAACTCTGTCTGTGTCTCTCTCTATCTCTCCCTCCCTCTCCCCGTGTCTCCCTGTCTGTCTCTTTCCCTGCATACACTGTGACACACCAACATTTCATTCAAGGGTGTGGCTGTGCATTCTTCTAAAGTTCTTGCTGCATTGTGGCTTCCAGCTCCATTGACTTTAATGGAGGCAGGTTTTTTTGGCAAATAACTGAAGAACGGGGTTAAAATTACTCCTCAAAACAGTCTATGACGTTCCCTGAGTCAAATGGGGTGTCTGTGCAAAATGTCGTGATTGTACATGCAACGGTGTGAATTCCTTTAGCAGACATACATACACTCTGCTGTATATATAGATTAGCCCCCTGGCTGCTTTCCTTCCCTTTATTTAAATATTGCACTGTGGCTGCCGCTATCATCCCTATGGCCGCCGTGTGTGCAGTGCTATGTTCACATCGTAGTTGAATTCTTCACTAAAATGGAGCGTGAGCACCTACCGCCAACTCTGTCACCATTTTATTGAAGACAATGTGTCTGCAAATATCATCTGAAACATACTGGTGATATTCACAAAGACAGTTTCTTCAATAACATGGCGCCAGAGTTGGCGGTATACACACACGCAGACTCCGACGCCATTTTATTGAGGAATTCAACATGTGAACTTAGCACTGCGCACACATCAGTCATCCCGACTTTGGACAGAAGGACGCGTTCAGCATTATATTACAGATTATTGGTTACTCTTGATAAGTGTTAAATTTGTCCATAGCAACCACTCAGGGGTCAGCTTTTACATCAGCAGGTTCAATGCTAAAAGCTGCACTCTGGTTGCTATAGGCAACCAGAGCATTCAGACTGGGAGGCCATCTTCAGAAACAAGGCTCCAGTTACTACTGCAGTGGCTATAGGCAACTAGAGAGATCTTAGTCTAAAGGCTAGCCTTAAATGAGGCCCCAGTTACTTTTGTAGTGGCTAACCATTATTTTTAAAGTAGGCCTTTTGGGCAATCAAACAGTTGCATCAGGAGGACACGTTTAGCATTATATAAAACACACACATCTTTCTCTCGGTTTTAGCTCTGTAGTATTAAAGAGGCATGGCCTGTGACTGAACGGGGCAAGGTCTCTCGTGCACCGCTGAAGCCAATTTATTTAAATTTTGCAAAGCGGCTGCCGCCATCATCACTATAGCCGAGAGGCGTGGCCTGTAACTGAACGGGACAAGTTTCTCGTGCACTGCTGAATGCCCTTTATATAAATTTTGCACAGCTGCCGCCTCCATTATCGCTATAGCCATGAGGTAAGAGATATGTCTATATCAGGAGAACTAGACTACATTTCTAATTGAAGGATCTTGGAGATGGGAATAACAATTTAATGTTAGTGCTAAAATTTGGTGCGCAAAATTGGCTGGAATAGATAGCGGACGCCATATCGTGTTTGCAAAGTCCCTGGTGTGCCTTAAGAGTGGAAACCCCCACAGGTGACCTCATTTTGGAAATTACACCCCTCGGGAATTTATCTAGAGGTGTGGTGGGCAGAATTTGATACCGTGTCAGCCATGAAAAAAACAAAAAAACAAACACATTTGACCTACAAAAATTTTGCTTTAGCCCCAACTTTTGCATTTTCACAAACAAGAGAAAGTGGACAATACAATTTGTTGTGCATTTTTACATGTGTACACAAATATCCCAAAATGTGGTGGAAAACTACTTTTGAGGCACAGTACAAACCTCAGAAGGCAAGGAGCGCGATATTATAGTGCAGTTATTGCTGTTATGGTTTGAGGATGAAATGTCACATTGGCAGACCTCCTGGGGTGGCAGAATAACTGAATGCCTCCATAAGTGACCATATTTTACAAACATTCATCTAGGACCCATCACCCCCTGAGGAAGTAACGAAACACGTGTCGGGATCTGCAGTAGGCAAGCAGGTTACTTGAACCATCCTGACCCAACCACAATTAAGGTATATTTACTCCCTTTGTCTTCCCTAGTGATTCTCACTAAGGCTATTTACACCTATCTATGGACATCTGCAGATATACTGTAGTTTTTGTGCCCCGCGATATCGTCATTGCACTTTTAGCTGCACCTTAAAATTTTGCACATTTGCGGTTTTTGTACAAATATAAACTTTCTAGCACTTTAATTGTATTTCCTGGAATATTTTAACATAGGATTTATTAAATTAATTGGGTCTATATTTCACTTGCACTTTTACTTGTCCTGCTGCTATTTGTTTGGGTATCTCCCTGTCTGTTATTGTCATTGGTGATATATGTATTTTAAATTAATTTAATAAAATAAAAATATTTTTATATTCACATTTTATCGTTCTCGGTCACTTTTTCCTTCCGTCACATGGTTTGCCTACACTTTTATAAGGGCATTATTAGGTTTAATATTTCATAGTAGTGACAATTAACGGAGTTTTGGATTTGATTCATCTAGGAGTGCAGCGATTATACTGACATCAGTTGTGTCATGGAATTTTATGTCATTTGGCCGGCAAAGAAAAAAATTTTTTTACATTTTTACCACTAAAATTTTCTTTTAGCCTCAGATTTTACATTTTTCCATGGGAATATGGGTAAAAATGGCAACAAAATTTGTCGCATTTCCTGCTGAACGTGGCAATACCCCACATGTGGCTGTACAGTACTGCTTAGCTACACAGTGAGACTCAGGAAGGAAAGAGCACTATTCATTTTTTGAAGGGCAGATTTTTTTCAGAGTAGTTTGCGGACTCCGTATACAGAGCTCCAAAGTACCAGAACAACAGAATTCCCTTCAAGTCTCCTCCACTTTGGAAATTACACCCCTCAGGGAATTTATCTAGAGGCGTAGTGACTATTTTGACTCCATGGATGTTTTCCAGAAACAAGCCACAATAGATGTTGCGGAATTAAAATTTTATGTCTGCCATTGCAGTGCCCAGCTCGTGATTTTGGTCACATGCACCTGGTAAATTAAAGGGGTTATCTGGCTTTTTTTAAATTTCACTATTGGGCTACATAGGGGCCGGTAGATAGGTAGCAACTACTAAATGCCCTACTGTCAGCCTTTCTCCCCAGGCTCAGAGTGGTCATCTGACCTCTCCTGCTGGGATTTTGCTACTTCCTGTAATGTCACGTCGACAGGGGCAGGAGCTTGTAGAAGGGCATCACAGCAGATGTCATGTAGCCGCCATGCTGTGCATGTACAGTACGGTCGAAGTCCCTACCCACCCTTCCCCCGCACACTCCCTACATTCCCCTCACCCTCCCACGTTACGGCTATGGGGCCCGTGAGCTGATGGGCTCTGGCAACGGCTACCCGTGGTGTCAGCGCTAGCACTGGGCCACCCGCTCAGGATCACACTTTTAAATGTATTGGCATCGCAGATGCGGATACATTTGAAAGCAACGATGAGACGGAGCGCAGCACGCCTTCTCATCATTGTCCCGCTGGTGTCTGTGCTCTCTAACAGCTCAGCACAGCTGTGACGTCACTACTGTGCTGAGATATGCAGAGTGCAGACAGCGGGTGAACGAAGAGCAGCTGCAGGGACAGAGGAGAGGTGAATATGTATTTATTCACTACACGGTGGGGACGCATAATGCTGTTATGGGCTGCAGAGCACTGTGTGTGTGTGTGTGTGTGTGTGTGTGTGTGTAAGGGGGTCTTGGGAGTGCAGAGAGCTACGTGGGGCTGTTATTTCCAATGCTGTTGTGATGAGAGGTCAGTGCTGGGGAGAATACTGACAGCCAACGAGTGCAGAGGGTGGGCAAAGGGCAAGGCTGGACACTGAGGCCGGGTGGTGCCAGCTCTGACTGCGATGTTTGGCAATCAAGCAAAAGAAGATGTCAAGTTTGCTTGAGCTGCAGGTACATAAAGTGGGTGCAGAGATAATTCAAGAGGAAGAAAAGTTAGAAACGAAAACAGGAATACCAAACATGTGAACGCTAAAGGTGGATTAGGCACACTGCGGGGCTCAGAAGGAGGCATTTGGATTTGAGTGCAGAATTTGGACTTCTTTGAATGGAGGACGGGCTTTTTACTTTTCCAAAGACTGTTACTAGTACCATGGAAACCTCTATATTCTATTAACAGACAGATGACGCACCTAAGTGGGGACATATTTTTCTTTGATGATTGAGTTGAAGCTTTTATTGGGAACACTTTACATAAAATTTTGGATCACATATATTCTGTGCTCTACGCTGAACACTTGTGTAGGGATTTCCATCTACATTGCTGAATGACATGATTCAGATGAAGCCCTTGGCCGATCCAGTCACTATAATAAAGCTGCAGTTACTCTGGACTTTGTCTAGCCTCTGTTCAGCGGTGTCCTTTTCAGAGGTACAGAAAACTGTGGTCGACTGCACTTTTACGCACCACCGCCGGGAGCATAGGACATAGCACAGGTAACTTGCCTCATTATAGGGAACTTTCCGTCAGAGGTTCTGTCTGAATCACGTATTATGTGATCGAGCCTTATTGTGATCTTTAGGAAGGAGAATGAACAAATCAACAGCTGTTCCAATAATTGCTTTTATTTTTTATGCTGTTCCCTCTGTGGTACAAAGACATCTTTATTGTTTGGGTCACTATTATAACGATACCACATTTATAAAGTTTATGTTTGGCTACTATCACAAACAATTTTTTTTTTAAATAAATTCATTTTTGCATCACCATATTTTGAGAGCTGTAACTTTTCAATATTTCTGCAATCAAGTGAGGGCTTGCTTTTTGTGGGACAAGTTGAAGGTTTTGTTGTACCATTTTTGGGCACATTTTTATTATTGCTTTCTATTCAGATTTTTAGGAGGCAGAATGATCAAAAGCCAGCAATTCCAGAATTATGGATTTTTTTTTCATTGCCTTTCTCCCTGTGGTAAAAGAGTGACTGATCATGAAAATTTAAATTCTACTAAAGCATTATAATAAAGAAGGGAATTTTGTTTACTTACCGTAAATTCCTTTTCTTCTAGCTCCAATTGGGAGACCCAGACAATTGGGTGTATAGCTACTGCCTCCGGAGGCCACACAAAGCATTACACTAAAAAGTGTAAGGCCCCTCCCCTTCTGCCTATACACCCCCCGTGGGATCACGGGTTCCTCAGTTTTAGTGCCAAAGCAAGAAGGAGGAAAGCCAATAACCGGTTTAAGAACAAATTCAATCCGAAGGAACATCGGAGAACCGAAACCAGTCAACATGAACAACATGTGTACCCGAACCAACAAAAATCCCTAAGCAAACAGGGCGGGTGCTGGGTCTCCCAATTGGAGCTAGAAGAAAAGGAATTTACGGTAAGTAAACAAAATTCCCTTCTTCTTTGTCGCTCCTAATTGGGAGACCCAGACAATTGGGACGTCCAAAAGCAGTCCCTGGGTGGGTATAATAACCCCGCGTGATAGGACCGTAAAAACAGCCCTACCCTACAGGTGGGCCGTCGCCGCCTGAAGGACTTGTCTACCTAGGCTGGCGTCCGCCGAAGCATAGGTATGCACTTGATAGTGTTTGGTAAAAGTGTGCAGACTCGACCAGATAGTCGCCTGGCACACCTGCTGAGCCGTAGCCTGGTGTCGTAATGCCCAGGACGCACCCACGGCTCTGGTAGAATGGGCCTTCAGCCCTGAGGGAACCGGAAGCCGAGCAGAACGGTAGGCTTCAAGAATTGGTTCCTTGATCCACCGAGCTAGGGTGGATTTGGAAGCTTGCGACCCTTTGCGCTGACCAGCGACAAGGACAAAGAGTGCATCCGAGCGGTGCAGGGGCGCCGTGCGGGAAATGTAGATCCTGAGCGCTCTCACGAGATCCAACAATGCAAATCCTTTTCACATTGATGAACTGGATGAGGGCACAAGGAAGGCAAGGAGATATCCTGATTAAGATGAAACGGGGATACCACCTTAGGGAGAAACTCCGGAATAGGTCGCAAGACCACCTTGTCCTGGTGAATCACCAGGAAGGGAGATTTGCATGACAGCGCTGCTAGCTCGGACACTCTCCGGAGAGACGTGACCGCTACTAGAAAGGCCACTTTCTGTGAAAGGCGAGAAAGGGAAACATCCCTCATAGGCTCGAAAGGCGGCTTCCGAAGAACAATTAGAACCCTGTTCCGATCCCAGGGCTCTAACGGCCGCTTGTAAGGAGGGACGATATAACAGACCCCTTGCAGGAACGTGCGTCCCTGAGGAAGTCGTGCTAGGCACTTCTGAAAAAATACAGATAGCGCTGAGACTTGCCCCTTGAGGGAGTTGAGCGACAAACCTTTTTCCAACCCGGATTGCAGGAAGGAAAGAAAAGTAGGCAAACTAAATGGCCAGGGAGAGACTCCCTGAGCAGAGCACCAAGACAAGAATATTTTCCACGTCCTGTGGTATATCTTGGTGGAGGTAGGTTTTCTGGCCTGTCTCATGGTGGCAATGACCTCTTGAGACAATCCTGAACCCGCTAGGATCCAGGACTCAATGGCCACACAGTCAGGTTCAGGGCCGCAGAATTCTGATGGAAAAATGGCCCTTGAGACAGCAAGTCTGGTCGGTCTGGTAGTGCCCACGGTTGGCCTACCGCGAGGTGCCACAGATCCGGGTACCACAACCTCCTTGGCCAGTCTGGTGCGACGAGGATGGCGCGGCGGCAGTCGGACCTGATCTTGCGCAGCACTCTGGGCAACAGAGCCAGAGGTGGAAACACATAAGGAAGCCGGAACTGCGACCAATCTTGAACTAAGGCGTCTGCCGCCAGAGCTCGGTGATCGTGAGACCATGCCATGAAAAACTGGGACCTTGTTGTTGTGCCGAGACGCCCTTAGGTGGACGTCCGGCATCCCCCAGCGGCGACAGATCTCTTGAAACACGTCCGGGTGAAGAGACCATTCCCCTGCGTCCATACCCTGGCGACTGAGGAAGTCTGCTTCCCAGTTATCCACGCCTGGGATGTGAACTGCGGATATGGTGGAAGCCGTGTCTTCCACCACGTCAGAATTCGCCGGACTTCCTGGAAGGCTTGCCGACTGCGAATTCCTCCTTGGTGGTTGATGTATGCCACCGCTGTGGAGTTGTTCGACTGAATACGGATCTGCTTGCCTTCCAGCCACTGCTGGAAGGCTTGTAGAGCAAGATACACTGCTCTGAACTCCAGAACGTTGATCTCTTGCTGAGTCCACATACCTTGAGCCCTGTGGTGGAGAAAGACTGCTCCCCACCCTGACAGATTCGCATCTGTCGTCACTACCGCCCAGGAGGGGGGTAGGAAGGATTTCCCTTTCGACAATGAGGTGGGAAGCAGCCACCATCGAAGAGAATCCTTGGCCGCCTGAGAGAGAGAGACGTTGCTGTCGAGGGACCTCGACCTCCCGTCCCATTGGCGGAGAATGTCCCATTGTAGTGGACGCAGATGAAACTGCGCGAAAGGGAGTGCCCCTATTGCTGCCACCATCTTCCCTAGGAAGTGCATGAGGCGTCTCAAGGGGTGTGACTGACCTTAAAGGAGAGATTGCACCCCTGTCTGCAATGAACGCTATTTGACAAGCGGAAGCTTCACTACCGCTGAGAGAGTATGAAACTCCATGCCAAGATATGTTATCGACTGGGTCGGGGTTAGATTCGACTTGGAAAAGTTGATGATCCCCCCGAAACCCTGGAGGGTCTCCAGCGCCACGTTCAGGCTGTGTTGGCATGCCTCTTGAGAAGGCGCCTCGACCAGCAGATCGTCTAAGTAAGGGATCACGGAGTGTCCCTGAGAGTGTAGGACTGCAACTACAGCTGCCATGACTTTGGTGAAGACCCGTGGGGCTGTCGCCAGACCAAAAGGCAGGGCTACGAACTGAAGGTGTTCGTCTCCTATAACGAAGCGTAGAAAACGCTGATGCTCTGGAGCAATCGGTACGTGGAGATAAGCATCTATCGATGCTAGGAAATCTCCTTGAGACATTGCGGCGATGACGGATCGGAGGGATTCCATCCGGAACCGTCTGGTTCTCACGTGGTTGTTGAGAAGCATTAGGTCCCGAACGGGACGGAAAGACCCGTCCTTTTTTGGTACCACAAACAAATTGGAGTAAAAACCGTGACCTTGCTCTTGAAGAGGAACAGGGATCACCACTCCTTCCGCCTTTAGAGTGCACACCGCCTGCAGGAGAGCATCGGCTCGGTCGGGAGGCGGAGGCGTTCTGAAGAATCGAGGTGGAGGACGAGAACTGAACTCTATCCTGTACCCGTGAGACAGAATGTCTCGCACCCAACGGTCTTGGACCTGTGGCAGCCAAATGTCGCCAAGCGGGAGAGCCTGCCACCGACCGAGGATGCGGAGGGAGGAGACCGGAAGTCATGAGGAAGCCGCCTTGGTAGCGGGTCTTCCGGCTGTCTTTTTTGGGCGTGACTGAGCCCGCCAAGAATCTGAACTCCTCTGATCCTTTTGAGTCCTTTTGGACGAGGATAATTGGGACCTGCCCGAACCTCGAAAGGACCGAAACCCCGACTGTCCCATCCTCTGTTGGGGTTTGTCTTGTCTGGGCTGAGGTAAGGATGAATCCTTACCCTTGGACTGTTTTATGAGTTCATCCAAGCGCTCACCAAACAGTCGGTCACCAGAAAATGGTAAACTGGTTAAACATTTTTTGGAAGCAGAATCTGCTTTCCATTCCCTTAACCACAAGGCTCTGCGTAAAACCACGGAGTTAGCAGATGCCACTGCCGTACTGCTCGTAGAGTCCAGGACAGCATTAATCGCGTAAGACGCAAATGCAGATATTTGAGAGGTTAAGGATGCCACCTGCGGAACAGATGTACGTGTGACCGTGTCAATCTGTGCAAGACCAGCTGAAATAGCTTGGAGTGCCCATACGGCTGCGAATGCAGGAGCAAACGACGCGCCGATAGCCTCATAGATGGATTTCAACCAGAGCTCCATCTGTCTGTCAGTGGCATCTTTAAGTGCAGCCCCATCCTCCACTGCAACTATGGATCTAGCCGCAAGCCTGGAGATAGGGGGATCCACCTTGGGACACTGGGTCCAGCTCTTGACCACATCAGGAGGAAAGGGATAACGTGTATCCTTAAGCCGTTTGGAGAAACGCTTATCTGGATAAGCGTGGTGTTTCTGGACTGACTCTCTAAAGACAGAATGGTCCAGAAAAATACTTAATTTCCGCTTGGGAAATCTGAAATGGAATTTCTCCTGTGAAGCTGACTCCTCCACTTGGAGCTGGGGGAGAAATATCCAACATTTTATTGATGGACGCGATAAGATTGTTCACTATGGCGTCACCATCAGGAGTATCTCGGGATCAGAATCCTGATCAGCTATTTCCGGCTCATCACACAGAGAATCCTCCTGCTGAGAGCCTGACCAGTGATATGATGTAGGGGGCCGCTCATAGCGAGCTCTCTTAGGCTGTCTGGGACTGTCGTCCGTGTCAGAGCCGTCACCCTGGAATGCATGGGACACCTCCGGAGCCCGGAGCTGTTCCAAATGAGGGGGACCAGGGGACAGTGATTCAACCGTGCCCATGGTCTGCGTTACTGGTCTAGACTGCAAAGTTTCTAGGATTTTAGTCATAGTCACAGATAATCTATCAGCAAAGCTGCAAACTCTGTCCCCGTCACCTGGACAGTATTCACAGGTGGTTCTCCCTGGGTCACCTCTAGCAGAGGCCCCGGCCGAACAAGTGCCACAGGGGCTGAGCACTGCACACAATGGGGGTCAGTGGAACCTGCCGGTAGAGTAGCCCCACATGCGGTACAGGCAGCATAGAAAGCCTGTGCCTTGGCACCCTTGGTTTTGCGGACGACATGCTGTTGTCTCAGAGCAATCCAAGAGGGTATATAGTGAAGAATTACCAGCGCCAGTACAGTGCAATGTATAGCATAAAAATACAAATGAACACTGCAGCACAAGTGGGGTAGGCACCAGAGGTGTCGCTTACCGCCCGCTGAAAGCGGGTGTGTGGTCGCTAGAATCCCGTGCCTGGGTCTCCCATAACTTGTCTCCCCTTCTCCAGCTCAAACAGCACGTCAGGAATGGCTGCCGGCGTTCAGTGAAGAGGGGCGGACCGTGGGCGTGCCTCAGACGAAGAGCGGGAAACCAGCGTCTCACTGTGTTCAGTGTGAGGGCTGGAGTATGTAAAGTAAACTCCAGCCCTCGGCGCTGATGTTCTGCACAGCGTCCCGCCCCCACTCTGACTGGCAGGCCTGGGGGCGGGAACGAAACGAACTAGGCCGGAAAAAGCCGTGGACTGTAGTAGTAAGCGCGGCCGTCAAATATGCACGGCGAGCGCGGAAGTCCCCGGCGAACCACAAGTCCCAGCCGCGCCGCAGTTAAAACTGACAGCAGCGGCCGGCGCGACCGTTTCCAAACCATTAACTCCTTCAGCTAGCTGAAGATAGTGTGGCACACGCGCACAGCGCTATTGTCCCGGGGGCACTAACACACCCAGCAATGCTGGTGTGTGTGTGCGCGATTTGCACGGGGACACAGAGTACCTTAATGTAGCAGGGCCATGTCCCTGACGATACTCAGCTCCATGTCCAGCAGATCCCAGGGGCTGTGGATGGAGCACGGTCTCTGTACCTGGAGACCGGTAAAATCCCACTTCACCCAGAGCCCTAATGGGGATGGGGAAGGAATCAGCATGTGGGCTCCAGCCTCCGTACCCGCAATGGGTACCTCAACCTTAACAAACACCGCCGACAAAGAGTGGGGTGAGAAGGGAGCATGCTGGGGGCCCTAGTATGGGCCCTCTTTTCTTCCATCCGACATAGTCAGCAGCTGCTGCTGACTAAACAGTGGAGCTATGCGTGGATGTCAGCCTCCTTCGCACAAAGCTTGAAAACTGAGGAACCCGTGATCCCACGGGGGGTGTATAGGCAGAAGGGGAGGGGCCTTACACTTTTAAGTGTAATGCTTTGTGTGGCCTCCGGACGCAGTAGCTATACACCCAATTGTCTGGGTCTCCCAATTAGGAGCGACAAAGAAAGCACCGATTGTGACAAAACATTTTAAAAAAGGTATATAAGCATCAAACTACTGCTTAACAATAACATAACTAGAAATAGGGTATAAAGCTATGTGCCCACGTGTGTGCGCTCTGCACCGCAGCATTTTGTCACTGCATGTCCGCTTCAGAGCGCAGCTGAAAAGCTCCGTTCTGAAACTTTGACGAATGCAGAATTTGTGTGCTCCGGATGCTGCCTCTCCCTATAGACAGAATGGAGACCGCATCCAAAGCGCACAAAAGAAGTGACATGTTGATTTTTAGAACGCAGCGATTTGGCAGCATGCAAATTGCTGCGTTCTAAAATGCCACGTGGCAATGGATTATGCACAATCTTCATAGAAGGAGACGCAGGACGCATGCAGTTACGCTGAGGTGCAGAACGCACCTAAACATCCTGCCCACCTCCTTCCTTCTCATAGCAGCCGGGACGCAGGTAAGGTGATGTTCCTCGCTCCTGCGGCTTTACACACAGCGATGTGTGCTGCCGCAGGAACGAGGAACAACATCGTACCTGTCGCTGCACCGGCATTATGGAAATGTCGGAGACTACACCGATGATACGATAACGACGCTTGTGCGCTCGTTCATCGTATCAAAAAGGTTTTACACACTACGACATCGCCGGATGTGCGTCACTTTCGATTTGACCCCACCGACATTGCACCTGCGATGTCGTAGTGTGCAAAGCCGGCCTAAGTCCACTCCGTTCAATTAAGATACAAACATTGGGACTATATATATATATATATATATATATATATATATATATATAAATAAATTTTATTTTCACATTTGACTAATAGGTGTTCCATTTTGTCCACACACCTGGTCCCTTTCTCCTCACTTCCCGAATTACTGTGACTCGGTAAGAAAACATACATTTTTATATTTTCTGAATATCTAAAGTACCTTTGATTTGGTCTCTGCTTTTGGTGTTCCATCTGCTTTATTATTCATCTTGGGTGTCGGGGTCAATTTAACATCTGAGAGTCCCATGAGTTCCGGACTACCTGCCATGCCTGTCAAAGATATTATCATACGTTGATTTTAAAGACGCACAGTTAAAGGGAATCTGACACCAGGTTTTTGCCACCTAATCTGAGAGCAGCATAATGTAGGGGCAGAGAGCCTGATTCCAGCTGTGTGTCACTTACTGGGCTGTTTTGATAAAATCACTGATTAAATCAGCAGTAGATTACCATTAGAGGACTACTTATCCTGCTGTCAGGTAGTCCAACATATTCATGAGCTCTGTATAACTGCTAGATCTGCAGCAGAGAAAACATTGATTTGAATCAAGATGACAGCAAACAACTAAGTAAGTGACATCACTGGAATCAGGGTCTCTGGCAAAACGTTATGCTGTTCTCAGATGGAATAGCAAACACCTGGTGACAGGTTCTCTTTAAAGGAAATCAGTCACATTACACACACAGCATGATTTGATGATTTGTGGACAGCATAATATAGAGGAGAAGCTGAACAGTATAGGGACCTTGAAAAAGTTTCAGTATAACTTGTATATTATTCACTGAAATCCCTGGCATTTGTATGTATGTATGTATGTATGTATGTATGTATGTATGTATGATCATATATTATATATATATACAGTTAGGTCCAGAAATATTTGGACAGTGACACAATTTTCGCTAGTTGGGCTCTGCATGCCACCACATTGGATTTGAAATGAAACCTCTACAACAGAATTCAAGTGCAGATTGTAATGTTTAATTTGAAGGTTTGAACAAAAATATCTGATAGAAATTGTAGGAATTGTACTCATTTCTTTACAAACACTCCACATTTTAGGAGGTCAAAAGTAATTGGACAAATAAACCAAACCCAAACAAAATATTTTTATTTTCAATATTTTGTTGCGAATCCTTTGGAGGCAATCACTGCCTTAAGTCTGGAACCAATGGACATCACCAAACGCTGCGTTTCCTCCTTCTTAATGCTTTGCCAGGCCTTTACAGCCGCAGCCTTCAGGTCTTGCTTGTTTGTGGGTCTTTCCGTCTTAAGTCTGGATTTGAGCAAGTGAAATGCATGCTCAATTGGGTTAAGATCTGGTGATTGACTTGGCCATTGCAGAATGTTCCACTTTTTTGCACTCATGAACTCCTGGGTAGCTTTGGCTGTATGCTTGGGGTCATTGTCCATCTGTACTATGAAGCGCCCTCCGATCAACTTTGCGGCATTTGGCTGAATCTGGGCTGAAAGTATATCCCGGTACACTTCAGAATTCATCCGGCTACTCTTGTCTGCTGTTATGTCATCAATAAACACAAGTGACCCAGTGCCATTGAAAGCCATGCATGCCCATGCCATCACGTTGCCTCCACCATGTTTTACAGAGGATGTGGTGTGCCTTGGATCATGTGCCGTTCCCTTTCTTCTCCAAACTTTTTTCTTCCCATCATTCTGGTACAGGTTGATCTTTGTCTCATCTGTCCATAGAATACTTTTCCAGAACTGAGCTGGCTTCATGAGGTGTTTTTCAGCAAATTTAACTCTGGCCTGTCTATTTTTGGAATTGATGAATGGTTTGCATCTAGATGTGAACCCTTTGTATTTACTTTCATGGAGTCTTCTCTTTACTGTTGACTTAGAGACAGATACACCTACTTCACTGAGAGTGTTCTGGACTTCAGTTGATGTTGTGAACGGATTCTTCTTCACCAAAGAAAGTATGCAGCGATCATCCACCACTGTTGTCATCCGTGGACCCCATGCCTTTTTGAGTTCCCAAGCTCACCAGTCAATTCCTTTTTTCTCAGAATGTACCCGACTGTTGATTTTGCTACTCCAAGCATGTCTGCTATCTCTCTGATGGATTTTTTCTTTTTTTTCAGCCTCAGGATGTTCTGCTTCACCTCAATTGAGAGTTCCTTAGACCGCATGTTGTCTGGTCACAGCAACAGCTTCCAAATGCAAAACCACACACCTGTCATCAACCCCAGACCTTTTAACTACTTCACTGATTACAGGTTAACGAGGGAGACGCCTTCAGAGTTAATTGTAGCCCTTAGAGTCTCTTGTCCAATTACTTTTGGTCCCTTGAAAAAGAGGAGGCTATGCATTACAGAGCTATGATTCCTAAACCCTTTCTCCGATTTGGATGTGAAAACTCTCATATTGCAGCTGGGAGTGTGCACTTTCAGCCCATATTATATATATAATTGTATTTCTGAACATGTTTTTGTAAACAGCTAAAATAACAAAACTTGTGTCACTGTCCAAATATTTCTGGACCTAACTGTAATATATATATATATATATATATATATATATATATATATATATATATATATATATATATATATACACACACATACATATATATATATATACATACACACATATATTATAATACACACACACATATACATACTAGCTGTACTACCCAGCTTTGCCCGGGTTAATAACTGCTGTTAACAGAATAGAATGTATTAACATTCCCGGGATAGAATGTATAAATAGAATGTATTACCGCCCGGGATGGTAACTGTCTCTTTCCCTCTCTTACCGTGTCTGCCTCTGTCCCTCTCCGTGTCTGCCTCTGTCCCTCTCCGTGTCTGCCTCTGTCCCTCTCCGTGTCTGCCTCTGTCCCTCTCCGTGTCTGCCTCTGTCCCTCTCCGTGTCTGCCTCTGTCCCTCTCCGTGTCTGCCTCTGTCCCTCTCCGTGTCTGCCTCTGTCCCTCTCCGTGTCTGCCTCTGTCCCTCTCCGTGTCTGCCTCTGTCCCTCTCCGTGTCTGCCTCTGTCCCTCTCCGTGTCTGCCTCTGTCCCTCTCCGTGTCTGCCTCTGTCCCTCTCGGCCTTTGTGCCTCTTTCCCTCTCGGCCTTTGTGCCTCTTTCCCTCTCGGCCTTTGTGCCTCTTTCCCTCTCGGCCTTTGTGCCTCTTTCCCTCTCGGCCTTTGTGCCTCTTTCCCTCTCGGCCTTTGTGCCTCTTTCCCTCTCGGCCTTTGTGCCTCTTTCCCTCTCGGCCTTTGTGCCTCTTTCCCTCTCGGCCTTTGTGCCTCTTTCCCTCTCGGCCTTTGTGCCTCTTTCCCTCTCGGCCTTTGTGCCTCTTTCCCTCTCGGCCTTTGTGCCTCTTTCCCTCTCGGCCTTTGTGCCTCTTTCCCTCTCGGCCTTTGTGCCTCTTTCCCTCTCGGCCTTTGTGCCTCTTTCCCTCTCGGCCTTTGTGCCTCTTTCCCTCTCGGCCTTTGTGCCTCTTTCCCTCTCGGCCTTTGTGCCTCTTTCCCTCTCGGCCTTTGTGCCTCTTTCCCTCTCGGCCTTTGTGCCTCTTTCCCTCTCGGCCTTTGTGCCTCTTTCCCTCTCGGCCTTTGTGCCTCTTTCCCTCTCGGCCTTTGTGCCTCTTTCCCTCTCGGCCTTTGTGCCTCTTTCCCTCTCGGCCTTTGTGCCTCTTTCCCTCTCGGCCTTTGTGCCTCTTTCCCTCTCGGCCTTTGTGCCTCTTTCCCTCTCGGCCTTTGTGCCTCTTTCCCTCTCGGCCTTTGTGCCTCTTTCCCTCTCGGCCTTTGTGCCTCTTTCCCTCTCGGCCTTTGTGCCTCTTTCCCTCTCGGCCTTTGTGCCTCTTTCCCTCTCGGCCTTTGTGCCTCTTTCCCTCTCGGCCTTTGTGCCTCTTTCCCTCTCGGCCTTTGTGCCTCTTTCCCTCTCGGCCTTTGTGCCTCTTTCCCTCTCGGCCTTTGTGCCTCTTTCCCTCTCGGCCTTTGTGCCTCTTTCCCTCTCGGCCTTTGTGCCTCTTTCCCTCTCGGCCTTTGTGCCTCTTTCCCTCTCGGCCTTTGTGCCTCTTTCCCTCTCGGCCTTTGTGCCTCTTTCCCTCTCGGCCTTTGTGCCTCTTTCCCTCTCGGCCTTTGTGCCTCTTTCCCTCTCGGCCTTTGTGCCTCTTTCCCTCTCGGCCTTTGTGCCTCTTTCCCTCTCGGCCTCTGTGCCTCTTTCCCTCTCGGCCTCTGTGCCTCTTTCCCTCTCGGCCTCTGTGCCTCTTTCCCTCTCGGCCTTTGTGCCTCTTTCCCCCTCTGCCTCTGTGCCTCTGTGCTCTTTCCCTCTCTGCCTCTGTGCCTCTTTCCCTCTCTGCCTCTGTGCCCCTTTCCCTCTCTGCCTCTTTCCCTCTCTGCCTCTGTGCCTCTTTCCCTCTCTGCCTCTGTGCTTCTCCGTGCCCGCCTCTCCGTGCCCGCCTCTTTCCCTGTCTGTGTCTGCCTCTTTCCCTGTCTGTGTCTGCCTCTTTCCCTGTCTGCCTGCCTCTTTCCCTGTCTGTGTCTGCCTCTTTCCCTGTCTGTGTCTGCCTCTTTCCCTGTCTGCCTGCCTCTTTCCCTGGCTGCATTGTGACACGCCAACATTCCATATAAGGGCGTGGCTGCGCATTCTTCTGAAGTTCTGGCTGCACTGTGGCTCCAAGCTCCATTCGCTTTAATGGAGGCAGGTTTTTTGGTGAATAACTGTAAAGCGCGGCGTTACAATTTCCCGTCAAAACATAGCCTATGACGCTCTCGGGGTCCAGAAGTGTGCAAAATTTTGTGGCTGTAGCTGCAACGGTGCAGATGCCAATCCCGGACATACATACACCCACACACACATTCAGATTTATATATTAGATATATATACACATATAAACATACACATATATATATATGTATTATATACATACATACACATACATACACACACACACACACACACACACACACACACACACACATACATATATACATATACACACACACACACACACACACACACACACACACACACACACACACACACACATACATATATACATATACACACACACACACACACACACACACACACACACACACACACACACACACACATATATACACATACACACATACATACATACACACACACACACTGACAGATATTTCTGCATGCACAGTCATACAGGAGAGACTGTTATTCACTGAAAAGGAGCGTCCAATGGACTCTTAGCATACAGATATAACTTTGCACACAAAAATGTATACTAATCTGATCAGCTCCTCCTTCTTAAACATGCTGCCTGCAGATCAGATACCATTTTCAACATCTAGAACTTCCACAAGGTTACAGCTTACCTGAGTTATTGGCCATGTTGCCTCCCATATAGGGAGGTCCCTGTGTATTCATCATTGCGGCCATACTGTTCATGCCTTGACCATATGGAGGTCCAGCTCCCATCATACCAGCTTGATTCATGTTAGGGTATCCAGGTGATCTAGGTAAGGGGAGAACCAAACAAAAAGGCCATGAGTAAAGCAAAAGCCAAACCTTAACAAATATGTATATATAGTTCTAAAAATGTGAGCAAAGATCCCTACCTATTCTGTATGGAGTTGGCAGTACCATGCATTCCAGCAGCCTCTTGTGCTTTACGATTCATACCAGGAGGAGGACACATCCCACTTCCAACTTGTGGCGGCATGTTTCCCATATTTGGACCGTATGGTCGATTGCCCATTGCCGAATGTCCCATGCGTCCTCCATATTGTGGCATGCCTCCTTGGCCATGCATCTGACCACCTGTAACAAGAGGGGCCATGCCAGCCCCTTGATAGCCTGCATTTGCCATTGTATTATAATTTGGCTGCCTAGGGTAACCCCCTGTGAAAAGAAAAGAAAAGTGCACTCATTTAATCGCTATGCAGAGAGCAAAGAAGGGAATTTTGTTTACTTACCGTAAATTCCTTTTCTTCTAGCTCCTATTGGGAGACCCAGACAATTGGGTGTATAGCTTCTGCCTCCGGAGGCCACACAAGGTATTACACTTTAAAAAGTGTAACCCCTCCCCTCTGCCTATACACCCTCCCGTGCATCACGGGCTCCTCAGTTTTGGTGCAAAAGCAGGAAGGAGGAAACTTATAAATTGGTCTAAGGTAAATTCAATCCGAAGGATGTTCGGAGAACTGAACCATGAACCAAAAGAACAATTCAACATGAACAACATGTGTACACAAAAAAACAACAGCCCGAAGGGAACAGGGGCGGGTGCTGGGTCTCCCAATAGGAGCTAGAAGAAAAGGAATTTACGGTAAGTAAACAAAATTCCCTTCTTCTTTGTCGCTCCATTGGGAGACCCAGACAATTGGGAAGTCCAAAAGCAGTCCCTGGGTGGGTAAAAGAATACCTCGATAAAAAGAGCCGAAAACGGCCCCTTCTTACAGGTGGGCAACCGCCGCCTGAAGGACTCGCCTACCTAGACTGGCATCTGCCGAAGCATAGGTATGCACCTGATAATGTTTCGTGAAAGTGTGCAGACTCGACCACGTAGCTGCCTGACACACCTGCTGAGCCGTAGCCTGATGCCGCAATGCCCAGGATGCACCCACGGCTCTGGTAGAATGGGCTTTTAGCCCTGAAGGAATCGGAAGCCCAGAAGAACGGTAGGCTTCAAGAATCGGTTCCTTGATCCACCGAGCCAAGGTTGACTTGGAAGCCTGTGACCCCTTACGCTGGCCAGCGACAAGGACAAAGAGCGCATCTGAACGGCGCAGGGGCGCAGTGTGCGAAATGTAGAGCCGGAGTGCTCTCACTAGATCTAACAAATGCAACTCCTTTTCACATTGGTGAACTGGATGAGGACAAAAAGAAGGTAAGGAGATATCCTGATTGAGATGAAAAGGGGATACCACCTTAGGGAAAAATTCTGGGACCGGACGCAGAACCACCTTATCCTGGTGAAAAACCAGGAAGGGGGCTTTGCATGACAGCGCCGCCAACTCCGACACTCTACGGAGCGAAGTGACTGCCACTAGAAAGGCCACCTTCTGCGAAAGACGTGATAGAGAGACATCCCGCAGTGGCTCGAAGGGTGGTTTCTGAAAAGCCTTTAGCACTCTGTTAAGATCCCATGGTTCCAGCGGCCTCTTGTAAGGTGGGACTATGTGGCAAACTCCCTGCAGGAACGTGCGGACCTGTGGAAGCCTGGCTAGACGCTTTTGAAAAAATACGGATAGCGCCGATACTTGTCCCTTGAGAGAGCCGAGAGACAAACCCTTGTCCATTCCGGATTGAAGGAAGGAAAGAAAAGTGGGTAAGGCAAACGGCCAGGGGGTAAAACCCTTATCAGAGCACCAGGATAAGAAGATCCTCCACGTCCTGTGGTAGATCTTGGCGGACGTTGGTTTCCTGGCCTGTCTCATAGTGGCAATGACATCTTGAGATAAGCCTGAGGACGCTAGGAGCCAGGACTCAATGGCCACACAGTCAGGTTGAGGGCCGCAGAATTCAGATGGAAAAATGGCCCTTGAGACAGCAAGTCTGGTCGGTCTGGGAGTGCCCACGGTTGACCCACCGTGAGGTGCCACAGATCCGGGTACCACGACCTCCTCGGCCAGTCTGGAGCGACGAGGATGGTGCGGCGGCAGTCGGACTTGATCTTGCGTAACACTCTGGGTAGCAGTGCCAGAGGAGGAAACACATAAGGGAGTTGAAACTGCGACCAATCCTGAACTAAGGCGTCTGCCGCCAGAGCTCTGTGATCTTGAGACCGTGCCATGAATGCCGGGACTTTGTTGTTGTGCCGAGACGCCATGAGGTCGACGTCCGGCGTCCCCCAGCGGCAACAGATCTCTTGAAACACGTCCGGGTGAAGAGACCATTCCCCTGCGTCCATGCCCTGGCGACTGAGAAAGTCTGCTTCCCAGTTTTCTACGCCCGGGATGTGAACTGCGGAGATGGTGGAGGCTGTGGCTTCCACCCACAGCAGAATCCGCCGAACTTCTTGGAAGGCTTGACGGCTGCGCGTGCCACCCTGGTGGTTGATGTACGCGACCGCCGTGGCGTTGTCCGACTGTATGCGGATCTGCCTGCCTTCCAGCCACCGATGGAACGCCTTTAGGGCTAGGTACACTGCCCTTATCTCCAGAACATTGATCTGAAGGGAGGACTATCGGAGTCCAGGTTCCCTGAGCCCTGTGGTGGAGAAAAACCGCTCCCCACCCTGACAGACTCGCGTCCGTCGTGACCACAGCCCAGGATGGGGGCAGGAAGGATTTTCCCTTCGACAGAGAAGTGGGAAGCAGCCACCACTGAAGAGAGGTTTTGGCTGCCAGAGAAAGGGAGACGTTCCTGTCTAGGGACGTCGACCTCCTGTCCCATTTGCGGAGAATGTCCCATTGGAGTGGACGCAGATGAAACTGCGCAAACGGGACTGCTTCCATCGCTGCCACCATCTTCCCCAGGAAGTGCATGAGGCGCCTCAAGGGGTGTGACTGAGCCCGAAGGAGAGAGCGCACCCCAGCTTGCAGCGAACGCTGTTTGTCCAGCGGGAGCTTGACTATCGCTGAGAGAGTATGAAACTCCATCCCGAGGTAAGTCAGTGATTGGGCCGGAGTCAAGTTTGACTTTGAGAAATTGATGATCCACCCGAACCTCTGGAGAGTCTCCAGAGCAACAGCCAGGCTGTGTTGACATGCCACCCGGGAGGGTGCCTTGACCAGGAGATCGTCTAAGTAAGGGATCACCGAGTGACCCTGAGAGTGCAGGACTGCCACCACGGCTGCCATGACCTTGGTGAAGACCCGTGGGGCTGTCGCCAGGCCGAAAGGCAATGCCACGAACTGAAGGTGTTCGTCCCCAATGGCGAAACGCAGGAAGCGTTGATGCTCTGGTGCGATCGGCACATGGAGATAAGCATCTTTGATGTCGATTGATGCTAGGAAGTCTCCTTGTGACATCGAGGCGATGACAGAGCAGAGGGATTCCATGCGAAACCGTCTGGTGCTCACATGTCTGTTGAGCAATTTGAGGTCCAAAACGGGACGGAATGATCCGTCCTTTTTTTTTGGCACCACGAACAGGTTGGAGTAAAAACCGCGACCACGTTCCTGAAGGGGAACGGGGATCACAACTCCTTCTGTCTTCAGAGTGTCCACCGCCTGAGCAAGTGCATCGGCTCGCTCGGGGGGCGGAGATGTTCTGAAGAAGCGAGTCGGAGGACGAGAGCAGAACTCTATCCTGTAACCGTGAGACAGAATGTCTCTCACCCATCGGTCTTGGACATGTGGCCACCAGGCGTCGCCAAAGCGGGAGAGCCTGCCACCGACCGAGGATGCGGTTTGTGGAGGCTGAAAGTCATGAGGAGGCCGCCTTGGAGACGGTGCCTCCGGCGGTCTTTGGAGGACATGACTTAGACCGCCATGTAGAAGAGTTCCTCTGGCCCTTCTGTGGCCTGTTGGACGAGGATGATTGGGATCTGGCTGAGGGTCGAAAGGACCGAAACCTCGCCTGAATTTTCCATTGCTGAGGTCTGTTTGGCTTGGATTGGGGTAAGGACGAGTCCTTTCCCTTAGATTGCTTAATAATTTCATCCAATTGCTCGCCAAACAATCGGTCGCCAGAAAAAGGCAAACCGGTCAAGAACTTCTTGGAAGCAGAGTCTGCCTTCCATTCGCGTAGCCACATGGCCCTGCGGACTGCCACCGAATTGGCGGATGCTACCGCTGTACGGCTAGCAGAGTCCAGGACGGCATTCATGGCGTATGACGAAAAAGCCGACGCCTGAGAAGTCAAAGACGCAACTTGCGGAGCAGAGGTACGTGTGACCGAATTAATCTCAGACAGACAAGCTGAGATAGCTTGGAGTGCCCACACGGCTGCAAAGGCCGGGGCGAAAGACGCGCCTGTGGCTTCAAAGATGGATTTCATTAGGAGCTCTATCTGCCTGTCAGTGGCATCCTTGAGCGATGAACCGTCAGCCACTGCTACTACGGATCTAGCCGCCAGTCTAGAGACTGGGGGATCCACTTTGGGACATTGAGCCCAACCCTTGACTACGTCAGAGGGGAAGGGGTAACGTGTGTCATTAAGGCGCTTAGAAAAGCGCTTGTCCGGAAAAGCTCTGTGCTTCTGGACAGCATCTCTGAAGTTAGAGTGATCGAAAAACGCACTCCGTGTACGTTTGGGAAACCTAAACTGGTGTTTCTCCTGCTGTGAAGCCGACTCCTCCACAGGTAGAGGCGGGGGAGATAGATCTAGCACCTGGTTGATTGACGCTATAAGGTCATTTACTATGGCGTCCCCATCAGGTGTATCAAGATTGAGAGCCACGTCAGGGTCAGAGCCCTGGGCTGCGACCTCCGCTTCATCCTCCAGAGAGTCCTCAAGCTGAGACCCCGAACAGCGTGATGAAGTCGGGGAAGATTCCCAGCGAGCCCGCTTAGCCGGTCTGGGACTGCGGTCCGTGCCGGAGTCCTCCACGTGATACGTAGGGGCCACCCCAGGAGCATGCTGCGGCGCAGACCGAGATGGGCCTAGGGGCGATGACCCCGCAGTGTCCGAGGCCTGTGTAAGGGCCGGTCTGGACTGTAAGGCTTCTAGTATCTTAGCAGACCATTTGTCCATAGACTGAGCCATGGATTGTGAAAGTGACTCAGAGAGTTTCTCAGCTAAAACTGCAAACTCTGTCCCTGCCGTCTAGACAGGGGAGGCCGGCGGTTCTACCTGGGCCGAGGGTCCCACCAGTGCCCGAGGCTCCGGCTGAGTGAGTACCCCAGGGTCCGAGCATTGCTCACAGTGAGGGTAGGTGGAACCTGCAGGTAGCAAAGCCGCACAAGAAGTACAGGTTGCAAAACAGCCCTGTGTCTTGGAACCCTTGCTCCTTGTGACCGACATGTTGTTCTCTCCTAGGAGAGTAATCACAGAGGGTATATAGCAAGGGCTAAACACTGCGGCCGAACCTAGAAAATGTATACAAATATAATATATATATATATATATATATATATATATATATATATATATATATATATATATATATATATATATATATATATATACAGTTCGGCACCCTAGGGGGACCAGCACCGGGTGACCGGTGTGGCTAGGAGGGAGCCGTGGGCGTGCCTCATTAAGTGCGGGAATCTGGTGCCCCAGAGTGATGAGTGAGGGGGGAGGAGGACACCAAAGTATGCTCCAGCCCTCACAGTCGGCGTCAGGCCGACCGTCCCGCCCTTACCCCTGACTGGCAGGCCCGGGGGCGGGAGTTTAATGCACTAGGCCGCAAAAGCCGGGGACTAAATTTAATACCGCGGCCGGCAAGCAGGCGCGGTCGGCGCGGTAGTCCCGGTCTTCACACAAAAACAGCAGCCGCTGCAGCGTCTGAGACCAAGTGCTCCATGCACCGTCCCCAAGGGGACACAGAGTACCTTTATGATGCAGGGCCTGTCCCTGATGATACTCAGTCTCCTGTCCGACAGATTCCCTCAGGGGCTGTGGAGGGAGCACGGTCCCAGTGCCTGGATGACCGGTTAGGATCCCACTTCTCCCAGAGCCTCTAAGGGATGGGGAAGGAAAACGGCATGTGGCTCCAGCCTGTGTACCCACAATGGGTACCTCAACCTTAACAGCACCGCCGACTTAGTGGGGTGAGAAGGGAGCATGCCGGGAGCCCTGTCAGGGGCCCACTTTTCTTCCATCCGATATAATCAGCAGCTGCTGCTGACTAAAATGTGGAGCTTGAGTGAATGTGTGCCTCCTTCAAACACAAAGCAAAAAACTGAGGAGCCCGTGATGCACGGGAGGGTGTATAGGCAGAGGGGAGGGGTTACACTTTTTAAAGTGTAATACTTTGTGTGGCCTCCGGAGGCAGAAGCTATACACCCAATTGTCTGGGTCTCCCAATGGAGCGACAAAGAAATTTCATATTCTTTAAAAATATAAATATACAGAAGAGATTACATTCCTTAGCAAGAGTATCATATCATTATCAAAGAACACACCTTGGGGACCATACTGTCCTCCCTGAGGTCCATAGCTACCCATAGAGTTCTGCGGATAGGGTCCCATTCCGGCATGCATCTGGCCCCCAGATGACTGGCGTGGAGAAAGTGCTTGGCCAGGCTGTGGAGATCCATACTGAGGTATTTGAGTATTCCTCTGCATGTACCCTAAGGGAAGCAAACATGAATTTACTTACTGAAGGGGTCTATTTAACTTCACTTTACAAACATCCATTTCTTGTATTTTTAAAATGAGTGAAATCAACAACCTTGTGCTTTCTGTGAAGTGTGAACTGGACAAAAATTGCTCCTTACCTCGCTCTTGTCCAAGACCAGCCTGGTTCATCGTAGGGTGAATTAAACCATCTGACTGTCCACTAGGAGGACGTGGTGGCATCTGTGTTCCTGGGAGAGAGAGTGTAAAAATAAATAAATGTGACCCATTCTGACAGCATTAATCAGCGGGCAAATTACAAACAGCTGGTTTCAGAAGGTCATAACATGGTCAGATTACCTGCCTTTCAAAGCTTTAACCTCTTCACGACATTTGATATACTTATGTCATGGTTAGACATGATTAAAGGCTCCCAACTGATAACGTATAGATAAGTCATGGCGATTATGCTGGGCGCAGGAGCTGTGCCTGCATGATTGCCGCTGGCAGCTTGGTGTGATAGTTGACCTCTGGTTGTCAGAACCAGGTGTGATGCTCAGCCTGCCCCTGGTCATTTAGCCCCCTAAATGCTGCAATCAACAGGGATTGCAGTGTTTTAGGAGGCTGGGAGAAGGGAGTGCACGGTGGCCTGTTAGATCATGAAAGAAGAATGGCGTTCTGTCAGTGTCATACTGACAGGTACAATATTACGTATTGCAATGCTTGTGCATAGCAATATATTGTACCATTGACCACAGTAATCCAAGTTACATTTATGTATAGAGAGTAGGAAAAAAAAAAGTGAGGGGAGAAAAAGAAAAAAAAAAGGGAGGAAAAGAAAGGAGGCAAAAGAAGGGAATTTTGTTACTTACCGTAAATTCCTTTTCTTCTAGCTCCAATTGGGAGACCCAGACGATTGGGTGTATAGCTACTGCCTCCGGAGGCCACACAAAGCATTACACTAAAAAGTGTAAGGCCCCACCCCTTCTGGCTATACACCCCCCGTGGGATCACGGGCTGCTCAGTTTTAGTGCTAAAGCAAGAAGGAGGAAAGCCAATAACTGGTTTAAACAAATTCAATCCGAAGTAACATCGGAGAACTGAAACCGTTCAACATGAACAACATGTGTACCCGAAAAAACCAAAAATCCCGAAGGAAACAGGGCGGGTGCTGGGTCTCCCAATTGGAGCTAGAAGAAAAGGAATTTACGGTAAGTAACAAAATTCCCTTCTTCTTCGGCGCTCCATTGGGAGACCCAGACGATTGGGACGTCCAAAAGCAGTCCCTGGGTGGGTAAATTAATACCTCAAGTTAGAGCTGCAAAACAGCCCTCCCCTACGAGGAGGCAACCGCCGCCTGCAGGACTCTTCTACCTAGGCTGGCGTCCGCCGAAGCGTAGGTATGCACCTGATAATGTTTGGTGAAAGTGTGCAGACTCGACCAGGTAGCTGCCTGGCACACCTGTTGAGCCGTAGCCTGGTGTCGTAATGCCCAGGACGCACCCACGGCTCTGGTAGAATGGGCCTTCAGCCCTGATGGAACCGGAAGCCCAGCAGAACGGTAGGCTTCAAGAATTGGTTCCTTGATCCATCGAGCCAGGGTGGATTTGGAAGCCTGCGATCCTTTGCGCTTACCAGCGACAAGGACAAAGAGTGCATCCGAGCGGCGCAGGGGCGCCGTGCGGGAAATGTAGATTCTGAGTGCTCTCACGAGATCCAACAAATGCAAATCCTTTTCATACCGATGAACTGGATGAGGACAAAAGGAAGGTAAGGAGATATCCTGATTGAGATGAAAAGAGGATACCACCTTAGGGAGAAACTCCTGAATCGGGCGCAGCACTACCTTGTCCTGGTGAAAAACCAGGAAGGGAGCTTTGGATGACAGCGCTGCCAGCTCGGATACCCTCCGAAGAGACGTGACCGCTACCAGAAAGGCCACTTTCTGTGAGAGTCGAGAAAGTGAAACATCCTTCAGAGGCTCGAAGGGCGGCTTCTGGAGAGCAACTAGTACCCTGTTCAGATCCCATGGATCTAACGGCCGTTTGTACGGAGGGACGATGTGACAAACCCCCTGCAGGAACGTGCGTACCTGAGGAAGTCGTGCTAGACGCTTTTGAAAAAATACCGATAGCGCTGAGACTTGCCCTTTAAGGGAGCCGAGCGATAAGCCTTTTTCCAAACCAGATTGCAGGAAGGAAAGAAAGGTAGGCAATGCAAATGGCCAGGGGGACACTCCCTGTGCCGAGCACCAGGATAAGAAAATCTTCCACGTTCTGTGGTAGATCTTAGCAGACGTGGGCTTCCTAGCCTGTCTCATGGTGGCCACGACCCCTTGAGATAATCCTGAAGATGCTAGTATCCAGGACTCAATGGCCACACAGTCAGGTTCAGGGCCGTAGAATTCAGATGGAAAAACGGCCCTTGTGACAGTAAGTCTGGCCGGTCTGGTAGCGCCCACGGTTGGCCGACCGTGAGATGCCACAGATCCGGATACCACGACCTCCTCGGCCAGTCTGGGGCGACGAGCAGGACGCGGCGGCAATCGGACCTGATCTTGCGTAGCACTCTGGGCAAGAGTGCCAGAGGGGGAAAAACATAGGGCAGCTGGAACTGCGACCAATCTTGCACTAAGGCGTCTGCCGCCAGAGCTCTGTGATCGCGAGACCGTGCCATGAAAGTTGGGACCTTGTTGTTGTGCCGGGACGCCATTAGGTCGACGTCCGGCCTTCCCCAGCGGCGACAGATTTCCTGAAACACGTCCGGGTGAAGGGACCATTCCCCTGCGTCCATACCCTGGCGACTGAGGAAGTCCGCTTCCCAGTTTTCTACGCCGGGGATGTGAACTGCGGATATGGTGGAGGCCGTGGCTTCCACCCACATCAGAATCCGCCGGACTTCCTGGAAGGCTTGCCGACTGCGTGTCCCGCCTTGGTGGTTGATGTATGCCACCGCTGTGGAGTTGTCCGATTGAATTCGGATCTGCTTTCCTTCCAGCCACTGCTGGAAGGCTTGTAGGGCAAGATACACTGCCCTGATTTCCAGAACATTGATCTGAAGGGTGGACTCCTGCTGAGTCCACGTACCCTGAGCCCTGTGGTGGAGAAAAACTGCTCCCCACCCTGACAGACTCGCGTCTGTCGTGACCCCCGCCCAGGATGGGGGTAGGAAGGACCTTCCTTGTGATAATGAGGTGGGAAGAAGCCACCATTGAAGAGAGTCCTTGGCCGTCTGGGAAAGGGAGACTTTCCTGTCTAAGGACGTCGACTTCCCGTCCCATTGGCGGAGAATGTCCCATTGAAGTGGGCGCAGATGAAACTGCGCAAACGGGACTGCCTCCATTGCTGCTACCATCTTCCCCAGGAAGTGCATGAGGCGTCTTAAGGGGTGCGACTGGCCTTGAAGGAGAGAGTGCACCCCTGTCTGTAGTGAACGCTGCTTGTCCATCGGAAGCTTCACTATCGCTGAGAGAGTATGAAACTCCATGCCAAGATATGTTAGTGATTGGGTCGGTGACAGATTTGACTTTGAAAAGTTGATGATCCACCCGAAAGTCTGGAGAGTCTCCAGCGCAACGTTCAGGCTGTGTTGGCATGCCTCTTGAGAGGGTGCCTTGACAAGTAGATCGTCCAAGTAAGGGATCACCGAGTGTCCCTGAGAGTGCAAGACTGCTACCACTGCTGCCATGACCTTGGTGAAAACCCGTGGGGCTGTCGCCAGACCAAATGGCAGGGATACGAACTGAAGGTGTTAGTCTCCTATAACGAAGCGTAGAAAACGCTGATGCTCTGGAGCAATCGGCACGTGGAGATAAGCATCCTTGATGTCTATTGATGCTAGGAAATCTCCTTGAGACATCGAGGCAATGACGGAGCGGAGAGATTCCATCCGGAACCGCCTGGTTTTCACGTGCTTGTTGAGCAGTTTTAGGTCCAGAACAGGACGGAAAGAGCCGTCCTTTTTTGGCACCACAAACAGATTGGAGTAAAAACCTTGACCTCGTTCCTGAAGAGGAACAGGGATCACCACTCCTTCTGCCCTTAGAGAGCACACCGCCTGCCGAAGAGCATCGGCTCGGTCGGGATGTGGGGAAGTTCTGAAGAACCGAGGCGGAGGACGAGAACTGAACTCTATCCGGTACCCGTGAGACAAAATGTCTGTTACCCACCGGTCCTTGACCTGTGGCAGCCAAATGCCGCAAAAGCGGGAGAGCCTGCCACCGACCGAGGATGCGGAGAGAGGAGGCCGAAAGTCATGAGGCAGCCGGCTTGGAAGCGGTTCCTCCGGCTGCTTTCTTTGGGCGTGAGTGAGTCCGCCAGGAATCTGAGCTCCTCTGCTCCTTCTGAGTCCTTTTGGACGAGGAGAATTGGGCCCTGCCCGAACCTCGAAAGGACCGAAACCTCGACTGTCCCCTCCACTGTTGAGGTTTGCTTGATCTGGGCTGGGGTAATTAAGAGTCCTTACCCTTGGACTGTTTAATGATTTCAGCCAATTGCTCACCAAACAGTCTGTCTTGAGATAATGGCAAACTGGTTAAGCATTTTTTGGAAGCAGAATCTGCTTTCCATTCCTTTAACCATAAGGCTCTGCGTAAAACCACAGAGTTGGCGGACGCCATTGACGTACGGCTGGTAGAGTCCAAGACCGCATTGATAGCATAAGTCGCAAACGCAGACATTTGCGAGGTCAAGGACGCCACTTGCGGCACTGATGGACGTATGACAGAGTCCACCTGCGCCAGACCAGCTGAAATAGCTTGGAGTGCCCACACGGCTGCGAATGCTGGAGCAAACGACGCGCCGATAGCTTCATAGACAGATTTCAACCAAAGGTCCATCTGTCTGTCATTGGCATCTTTAAGTGAAGCCCCATCTTCCACTGCAACTATGGATCTAGCCGCAAGCCTGGAGATCGGGGGGTCCACCTTTGGACACTGGGTCCAGCGTTTGACCACGTCAGGGGGAAAGGGATAACGTGTATCCTTAAGACGTTTGGAGAAACGCTTATCTGGATAAGCATGGTGTTTCTGGACTGCTTCTCTGAAGTCAGAGTGGTCCAGAAAAGAGCTCAATTTACGTTTGGGATACCTGAAATGGAATTTCTCCTGCTGTGCTGCTGCCTCCTCCGCTGGAGGAGAAATATCCAGCAGTCTATTGATGGCCGCTATAAGATCATTCACCATGGCGTCACCATCAGGGGTATCCAGGTTGAGAGCAGTCTCAGGATTAGACTCCTGATCACCTAGCTCTGTCTCATCATACAGAGAATCCTCTCGCTGAGACCCTGACCAGCGTGATGACGCCGAGGGTCTCTCCCAGCGAGCTCGCTTAGGCTGCCTGGGACTGTCGTCCGAGTCAGAGCCTTCAGCCTGTGATGCCTGGGACCCCCTTGGAGCACGGATTAGTTCCAACTGAGGGGGACCGGGGAACATTGAATCAGCAGTGCCCATGGTCTGAGTGACCGGCCTGGACTGCAAAGTTTCTAGAATTTTTGTCATAGTCACAGACATCTTATCAGCAAAAACTGCAAAGTCTGTCCCCGTCACCGGGGCAGGGTTCACAGGCGTCTCTGCCTGGGCCACTACTAGCATAGACTCCGGCTGACGAAGTGGCACAGGGACCGAACATTGCACACAATGGGGGTCAGTGGAACCTGCCGGTAGATCAGCCCCACATGCGGTACAGGCAGCATATAAAGCCCGTGCCTTGGCACCCTTGCTTTTTGCGGATGACATGCTGTTGTCTCCTACAAAAGTACACAAAACAACACTGTGGCACTAGTGGGGTCAGCACCTAGGTGCTGCTTACCGCCCGCTTAACAGCGGGTGTGTGGTCGCCAGAATCCCCTGTCTGGGTCTCCCAGGGCTATGTCCGTTCTCCAGCTCAGACTGCGTGCAGGAATGGCTGCCGGCGTCCTGTGAAGAGGGGCGGGCCGTGGGCGTGCTGCAGACAAAGAGCGGGAAACTGGCGTCCCACTGTGCCCAGTGAGAGGGCTGGAGTATGTAAATAAGACTCCAGCCCTCGGCGCTGACTATTGTACAGCGTCTCTCCCCTTCCCTGACTGACAGGGCTGGGGGCGGGAACGAAACGTAACTAGGCCGCAGAAGCCGGGGACTAGATTTATAAGCGCTGCCGTCGTAAAAGCACGGTCGGCGCGAAGTCCCCGGCGCACCACAAGTCTCAGCCGCGCCGCAGTCTCCGGGGGCGGCCGGCGCGGTAGTTCCCCACACATAAACTCACTCAGCTAAGCTGCAGTGAGTATAACCCAAGCGCGCAGCGCTACTGTCCCCGGCGCACTAGAACACCCAGCAACGCTGGAGTGTGTCTGTGCCTGTCTGTACGGGGACACAGAGTACCTGAATGTTGCAGGGCCTTGTCCCTGACGGTACCCAGCTCCGTATCCAGCAGGATCTCCGGGTCTGTGGATGGAGCCCGGCCTCAGAGCCTGGAGGCCGGTAAGATCCCACTTCACCAGAGCCCTCAGGGGGATGGGGAAGGAAAACAGCATGTGGGCTCCAGCCTCCGTACCCGCAATGGGTACCTCAACCTTAACAAACACCGCCAACAAGAGTGGGGTGAGAAGGGAGCATGCTGGGGGCCCTATATGGGCCCTCTTTTCTTCCATCCGATATAGTCAGCAGCTACTGCTGACTAAACAGTGGAGCTATGCGTGGATGTCTGACCTCCTTCGCACAAAGCTTGAAAACTGAGCAGCCCGTGATCCCACGGGGGGTGTATAGCCAGAAGGGGAGGGGCCTTACACTTTTTAGTGTAATGCTTTGTGTGGCCTCCGGAGGCGGTAGCTATACACCCAATCGTCTGGGTCTCCCAATGGAGCGCCGAAGAAAAGGAGGAAAAAGGAGGAAAAAGAAAAAAAATAGAAAAAAGGAGAAGATGCAAAAACAATGCCTTTTCATTACACAGAGTTAAAAAAGTTGAATAATAGATGATCAAAAAGTCTCTTGTAGATAAAAATGGTATTGCTGAAAATCTCACGTTGTCCCACAAGAAACAAGCCCCAAACCACAGTCAGATGAAAAATTAAAAGCTATAGATTGTAAATGTAAACTCATCCTGCTAAAAAAAAAAAGCTCTCACATGACTGTCGGCAGAAATACAGAATAGCGCTCAAATCATGGTGTGATGCAAAAAAAATTTGCAATAAAATTTTTAGTCTGTGATAGTACAGTGCTGGCCAAAAGTATTGGCAACCCTGCAATTCTGTCAGATAATACTCAGTTTCTTCTTGAAAATGATTGCAATCCCAAATTCTTTGGTATTATCTTCATTTAATTTGTCTTCAATAAAAAAAAATAAATAAATAGTCAAAGCCAAATTGGATATAATTCCACACCAAAAATAAAAAAGGGGGTGGACAAAAGTATTGGCACTGTTTGAAAAATCATGTGATGCTTCTCTAATTTGTGTACTTAACAGCACCTGTAACTTACCTGTGGCACCTAACAGGTGTTGGCAATAACTAAATAAAACTTGCAGCCAGTTGACATGGATTAAAGTTGACTTAACCTCTGTCCTGTGTCCTTGTGTGTATCACATTGAGCATGGAGAAAAGAAAGAAGACCAAAGAACTGTCTAAGGACTTGAGAATCCAAATTGTGAGGAAGCATGAGCAATCTCAAGGCTACAAGTCCATCTCCAAAGACCTGAAAGTTCCTGTGTCTACGGTGCGCAGTGTCATCAAGACGTTTAAAGCCCATGGCACTGTGGCTAACCTTCCTAGATGTGGAAGGAAAAGAAAAATTGACGAGAGATTTCAACGCAAGATTGTGTGGATGGTGGATAAAGAACCTCGACTAACATCCAAACAAGTTCAAGCTGCCCTGCAGTCCGAGGGTACAGCAGTGTCAACCCGTACTATCCGTCGGCATCTGAATGAAAAGGGACTGTATGGTAGGATACCCAGGAAGACCCCACTTCTTACCCTGAGACATAAAAAAGCCAGGCTGGAGTTTGCCAAAACGTACCTGAGAAAGCCTAAAACGTTTTGGAAGAATGTGCTCTGGTCAGATGAGACAAAAGTAGAGCTTTTTGGTAAAAAGCCATCAACAGAGTTTACAAGGAAAAAAAAAAAAAAAAAGAGGCATTCAAAGAAAAGAACATGGTCCCTACAGTCAAACATGGCGGAGGTTCCCTGATTTTTTGGGGTTGCTTTGCTGCCTCTGGCACTGGACTGCTTGACCGTGTGCATGGCATTATGAAGTCTGAAGACTACCAACAAATTTTGCAGCATAATGTAGGGCCCAGTGTGAGAAAGCTGGGTCTTCCTCAGAGGTCATGGGTCTTCCAACAGGACAATGACCCAAAACACACTTCAAAAAGCACTAGAAAATGGTTTGGTAGAAAGCACTGGAACTACTAAAGTGGCCAGCAATGAGTCCAGACCTGAATCCCATAGAACACCTGTGTAGAGATCTCAAAATGGCAGTTTGGAGAATGCACCCTTCAAATCTCAGGGACCTGGAGCAGTTTGCCAAAGAAGAATGGTCTATAATTCCAGGAGAGAATTGTAAGAAACTCATTGATGGTTACCGGAAGCAGTTGTTCGCAGTTACTTTGGCTAAAGGTTGTGCACCCAAGTATTCGGCTAAGGGTGCCAATACTTTTGTCTGGCCCATTTTTGGAGTTTTGTGTGAAATGATCAATGATGTCATTTTTGTTTCATTCTCTTTTGTGTTTTTTCATTGCAAGCAAAATAAATGAAGATAATAATACCAAAGAATTTGTGATTGCAATCATTTTCAAGAAGAAACGGAGTATTCTCTGACAGAATTGTAGGGGTGCCAGCCACCCAGCACTGCAGCAAAAAAAAAAAAAACAAAACACAGAAAAAGCTATATATAACTGCTATCACATTTATCTGAAGAAAGCCATTTAATCACATGTCGGAATGGGCAGACATTTAGCAAATGAGATTTAATGCTAATAAATGTAAGGTAATGCACTTAGGACAGAGTAATCCTATAACTGCATATACACAAATTAAAGTAAACTCGGGACTACAGAACAGGAGAAGGACTTGGGGATTCTTATTACAAATAAGCTGAGCAGCAGAACTCAATGCCAAGGAGCAGCTGAAAAAGCAAACAAGATTCTAGGGTGTATAAAAAGAGATTAGATCCCGTGATCCCAACGTATTGTTACCCTCTATAAATCACTTGTAAGGCCACATCTGGAATATGGGATCCAGTTTTGGGCTCCACATTTTAAAAAGGACATTCAGAAGTTAGAGTCAGCTCAAAGGCGGTTAACTAGACTACTACAAGGAATGGAAGGCCTCCCATATGATGACAGGATGAAAAAGTTAGATATGCTTAGCTTAGAAAAAAGACGTCTCAGAGGAGATCTCATTTATATGTATAAATACATGTGTGGTCAATATAAAGGACAGGCACATGACTTATTTCTTCCAAAGACAATACTAAGGACCAGGGGACACTCCCTGCAAGTGGATGAAAGGAGAGTCCGGAAGCTAAATATTTCCTATTTATTTCTAGGTTCTTTACAGTTAGAGTAGTCAGACTGTGGAATGCCGTACCACAAGAGGTAGTAATGGCAGATACTATAACAGCTTTTAAAAAAAGATTGGATGATTTCCTCAGTACACACAACATTGTTGGTTATAAATGATTTAGTGACTAAATATATGGTGGTGGAGGAAGGTTGAACTTGATGGACCTAGGTCTTTTTTCAACCTATGTAACTTACACCACACGGTGAATGACATTAAAAAATAAAAGCAATTCTTGACCTGCTGTTGATTTGTTCATTCTTCCTCCCAAAGATCGCAGTTAGGCTTGGCTCGCATTTATCCTACGCTCTATGCTGAATGCTCACATAGTTGTTTACGTGTCTGAAATCGTATTTATACAACGCCCCTGATGGAACATTCACTTGAATGAGACAGAGGGAGTCACCTTGGAGACTCTGTGGCCTATAAACAGGCTGTGTCCATCTTTTAAGCATTCATAAGGCTAGGTGCGCACACTGCGTTTTTTGGGTGCGTTTTTGGCTTAAAAACTGCATGACTTTGCTTCCCCAGCAAAGTCTATGAGTTTTCATTTTTGTTGTCCGCACAGTGCTTTTTTTAAAGCTGCGTTTTTGTGGTGACCACAAACATGCAGCATGTCAATTCTTTTTGCGTTTTTCTCTGCGTTTTTCACCTACTGAATGTATTGGGGAAAAATTAAAAAATTGCACAAAAACGCTTGTTTTTTTATATGCATTTTTACCGCGCATGCGGTTTTGTGCATTTTTTTTGGGGCCAAAAACGCTGCATCTTTGTGGTCAGAAAAAAAGGCAGCGTGCGCACATAGCCTAAAAGTGCAGTTGACCACAGTTTTGTGCACTTCTTAAAAAGAGACACTGATGAGCAGAGGCTAGATGGCATCCAGAGTAATTTTGCTGCCCTATAATGACTGGCTCCCTCGAGGGAGTCCTATGAATTCAAAGATTTAGATGGAAATCCGATGTAAGTGCTCAGCGTAGATCATGGGATAAATGTGATACAACATTTTATGGAAAATTTTCCGAATAAAAGTTGCAACTTAATCCAGAAAAAATAAAAAAACTGTCAGTGTCCCCCGCTCCCCCTAGCCTGACAAATTCACCTACCCTTTTTGACCCCAACCCTCCCACCTTTCTCTTCTCTGACTTACTTTTCTCTCCTTTTCTTTCTTGTTTTACTCAGTATTTTCTACTCTGCCAACTCATACTTGAGTTACGGCCTCGGTTTTGTTCATTCCTCTAAAGTGACCTCGTTATATATTATAAAAAGGTATTATGTTGATCCTTTGACAGTAGTCGGTTACAGCTTCATCGTTGTTGATACAGTCTTGAGTTTTGTATCTCCCCATATTCTAGGCCTACCGATTTGATCTGCTAACAATTCCTCGATACAATGCTTGTGTTCTGACATTGTGCTTTATTCTGTACAATACAGAGTTTCCTGTGTTATTAATAATGTTAATAAAAGTTAAATTTAAAAAAAAAAAAAATAGATTTATAAAGTTATGTTGTGTTAGTTTCGCCCAGACTAGTCTGCCCTCTTTCCGTGTTATGTCCCTGTGAGGGTGATAACGATTTCCATGAGCCGATGGCAGTGCCAGCTCATTGAAATCTATGGTCGTCTTATTCTCACAGCATCACTTGTCCTCCGTAGCCGGGTGTTTGCTTCTGGCTTCAGAGGTGCATTGCGCACGATCAGCAGTGCAGGAGACTTCGAATCATGCGCAAATGCGCCTGTGAAGTTGACATGCATACACCAGTCTACAGAGGCCAAGCGACAATGCAGAAATGAGACGAGCGCATGCTCAAAGATTTCCATGAACTGGTGGTGACGTGAGCTAGTGGAAATTAGGTTATCATGCCCAAAAGGGGCGTGAAAACACGGAAAAAGGGCAGACTAGCCAGGATGAAATAATGTCTGATCAGGAAGATGAAAACAGGCTCGGGGTTGACCATCCAACCACAGATCAAACAATCCTGACATTCTATGAAGTTTAGGTATTGAAGTTTTAATGTGAGCACTAAAAAGGCATAAAAAAAAAGTGAAAGACAGATCATCAGGTGACATATGTCAATACTGCCACTCTAAGGCAATTGTGTGACAGGGTTATAGGCAGACTTAAATCTGTCATACAATGGAAAAACCAAGGATCACTTAAAGCACTCACCTGGAACAGATGTTGGGGACAATGGACCGGAACGAGAAGGTGCCACACTGGCTGGAGAGCCAACAGGGGAGGGTGAGGGACCCCTGATTCCCGGCAAGTGTGGTGATGTATGAGGAGAGAAGGGTGATTGAGCTGGATTGCTCTGTTCACCCTGACTGCTGGAGATCCCGGAAGTGCTGACACCTGGACTTAGAGCACCCTCAGCACCCATTGGGAGGTCATCAATTGAACCAGAGAGGTCCTGTGAAAACAGATTAACATGTAACAAAAATGGTCATTTTTTTTTTAACAATTGTGTACATTAAATACAAATGTTGTCATTGAAATATTACTTTTTCATGAATTGTATCTCTTGAATCATGAGGCCACTTGCTAAAACAACAAAAAACCCCAAATGAATAATAATATTATAGGCTATATGGAGACGTTAGAAGGGAGGGACACTATATTACTAAACTGAAGGAAGGTAAGTATTTGCCGTTACTACGTCATCACAGCTTACAATAGAAGATGCCTCAGAGACCATCTCATTTACATGTATCCAAACCTGTGTGGTCAGTACAAAAAGATGGCGCATGAATATTTCTTCCAAAGAATCATTTATTACATGTGATGAAAAGATTCAGACATGAACGGGTACTTTGCTGTTACTACCTCTTGTGGTAGTGCATTCCACAATCTGACTACTCGAACTGTAAGCACTATATCATCATTTAAATGAAACATGTCAGCAGGGATTTTTATACCCTAAACTCGGCCTGAACAGTATACAGCCCACAGGCCACATAAAGCCTGCCAAAGGATGTAGAAATGCAAGTGTTCTCTCCAGGAGAATGCAGCGATCCTTGCTTAACCCCTTCACCCCCGGCCACTAATGACCGGGCCATTTTTTGCAATTCTAACTACTGTCACTTTGACAGGTTATAACTCTGGAACACGTCAACGGATCCTAGAGATTCTGACATTGTTTTTTCGTGACATATTGTACTTCATGATAGTGGTAAATTTAGGCCGATATTTTTTGCGCTTATTTGTGAAAATGTGGGAAATTTGTCGAAAATTTTGCAATTTTCAAACTTTGAAATTTTATGCCCATAAATCTGAGAGATATGTCACACAAAATAGTTGCTAAATAACATTTCCCACATGTCTATTTTACACCAGCGCAATTTTAGAAACAAATTTGTTTTTCATTAGGAAGTTAAGAGTGGTCAAAGTTCATCAGCAATTTCTCATTTTTCCAGCAAAATTTACAAAACCATTTTTAGGGACCACATCACATTTGAAGTGACTTTGAGAGGCCTAGGTGACAGAAAATACCCAAAATGGGGTCACCATTCTAAAAACTGCACCCCCTCACACTGCTCAAAACCACATCCAAGAAGTTTATTAACCCTTTAGGTGCTTCACAGGAACCTTTCTCCTGAGTACGCTGATACCTCATATGTGGTAAAAATCAATTGTTTGGGTGTACGGCAGAGCTCATAAGAAGGTAAGGAGCGCTATTCAAATTTTGAAACGCAAAATTATCTGGAGTCATTAATGGATGTCATGTTGTGTTTGAAGACCCCCTGAGGTGCCTAAACAATGGAGCTCCCCCACAAGTGACCCCATTTTGGAAACCAGACCCCTCAAGAACTGTATCTAGATGTTTGGTGAGCCTTTTGAACCCCTGGGAGCTTCTCAGAAGTTGATAACGTTGAGCCATGAAAATATATATTTTGTTTTACCACTAAACTGTTACTTGAGCCAGGTAACTTTTCTTTTCCACAAGAGTATCAGGAAAAAATGCAGCATAAAACGTATTGTACAATTTCTCCTGAGTACGCCAATACCTCATATGTGGTGGAAAGTAATTGTTTGGGCGCATGGCGGGGCTCAGAAGGGAAGGAGCGCCATTTGACAGCAAAATTGGATGGAATCATTAGCGGACGCCATGTCACATTTGGAGACCCCTTATGGTGCCTAAACAGTGGAGCTCCTCCACTATTGGCCTTATTTTGGAACTAGATAACTCAAGGAATTTATCTAAATGTTTGGTGTGCCCCTTGTACCCCCAGGGACTCCACAGAAGTTGATAACGTTGAGCCGTGAAATATTTTTTTTTACTACTAAATTTTTGCTTCAACCAGGTAAGCTTTTTTTTTTTCTTTCTTTTTTTTTTTTTTTTTTTAGGAGGGTATCAGGAAAAAATGCACCATAAAATTTATTGTACAATTTCTCCTGAGTGCGCAGATACCTCATATGTGGTGGAATTCAACTGTTTGGGCCCACGGCAGGGCTTGGAAGAGAAGGAGCGCCATTTGACTTTTCAAATGCACAGACGCCGAGCAGTGATGTCCATCACTGATCAGCCGCTGCAGGATGCACAGACTGATGAGATACAAAAAGCGACGGGGATACAGAAAAAAAATAAAGTCAAGCCGAAAATTGAGCAAGGATACCGATCCGTTATGTGCATCCCTGATCAGCGTTTTGCCGCTGCAGGACGCACACACGGATGAGGTCCAGAAAAACGACGTAAGAAACGGACCAAAAAAAAAAAGTCCCGCCGAAAATGGAGCACGGATGCATCACTGATCAGCGCTCGGCGGACGCACAGACAGATTAGGTGTAAAAACGGACAGGGGATACAGGAAAAAGAAGGGAATTTTGTTTACTTACCGTAAATTCCTTTTCTTCTAGCTCCTATTGGGAGACCCAGACAATTGGGTGTATAGCTTCTGCCTCCGGAGGCCACACAAAGTATTACACTTTAAAAAGTGTAACCCCTCCCCTCTGCCTATACACCCTCCCGTGCATCACGGGCTCCTCAGTTTTGGTGCAAAAGCAGGAAGGAGGAACTTATAAATTGGTCTAAGGTAAATTCAATCCGAAGGATGTTCGGAGAACTGAAAACATGAACCAAAAGAACAATTCTTCATGAACAACATGTGTACACAAAAAAACAACAGCCCGAAGGGAACAGGGGCGGGTGCTGGGTCTCCCAATAGGAGCTAGAAGAAAAGGAATTTACGGTAAGTAAACAAAATTCCCTTCTTCTTTGTCGCTCCATTGGGAGACCCAGACAATTGGGACGTCCAAAAGCAGTCCCTGGGTGGGTAAAGAATACCTCAATAAAAGATAGCCGAAAAACGGCCCCTTCCTGCAGGTGGGCAACCGCCGCCTGAAGGACTCGCCTACCTAGACTGGCGTCTGCCGAAGCATAGGTATGCACTTGATAGTGTTTTGTGAAAGTGTGCAGACTAGACCAGGTAGCTGCCTGACACACCTGTTGAGCCGTAGCTCGGTGTCGCAATGCCCAGGACGCACCCACGGCTCTGGTAGAATGGGCTTTCAGCCCCGAAGGAATCGGAAGCCCCGAAGAACGGTAGGCTTCAAGAATCGGTTCCTTGATCCATCGAGCCAAGGTTGACTTGGAGGCCTGCGAGCCCTTACGCTGGCCAGCGACAAGGACAAAGAGCGCATCTGAACGGCGCAGGGGCGCCGTGCGAGACACGTAGAAACGGAGTGCTCTCACCAGATCCAAAGAGTGCAAATCCTTTTCACATTGGTGAACCGGATGAGGGCAAAATGAAGGTAAGGAGATATCCTGATTGAGATGAAAAGGAGATACCACCTTAGGGAGAAACTCCGGTACAGGACGCAGAACCACCTTATCCTGGTGAAAAACCAGGAAGGGGGCTTTGCATGACAGCGCTGCAAGCTCCGACACTCTTCGAAGTGAGGTAACTGCCACTAGAAATGCCACCTTCTGCGAAAGACGTGATAAAGAGACATCCTTCAGCGGCTCGAAAGGTGGCTTCTGGAGAGCAGTCAGCACCCTGTTAAGGTCCCAGGGTTCCAGCGGGCGCTTGTAAAGTGGAACTATGTGGCAAACTCCCTGCAGGAACGTGCGGACCTGCAGAAGCCTTGCCAGGCGTTTTTGAAAAAATACTGAGAGCGCCGATACTTGTCCCTTGAGAGAGCCCAGTGACAAACCCTTGTCCATTCCGGATTGAAGGAATGAAAGAAAAATGGGTAAGGCAAAAGGCCAGGGAGCAAAACCATTATCAGAGCACCAGGACAAGAAGATCCGCCACGACCTGTAATAGATCTTGGCGGACGATGGTTTCCTGGCCTGTCTCATAGTGGCAATGACATTCTGAGATAACCCTGAAGAGGCTAGGAGCCAGGACTCAATGGCCACACAGTCAGGTTGAGGGCCGCAGAATTCAGATGGAAAAACGGCCCTTGTGACAGCAGGTCTGGGCGGTCTGGAAGCGCCCACGGCTGACCCACCGTGAGATGCCACAGATCCGGGTACCATGACCGCCTCGGCCAATCTGGAGCGACGAGAATGGCGCGACGACAGTCGGATCTGATCTTGCGTAATACTCTGGGCAACATCGCCAGAGGAGGAAACACATAAGGCAGTCGAAACTGCGACCAATCCTGAACTAACGCGTCCGCCGCCAGAGCTCTGTGATCTAGAGACCGTGCCATGAAGGCCGGGACCTTGTTGTTGTGCCGTGACGCCATGAGATCGACGTCCGGCGTTCCCCAGCGTCGACAGATCTCTCGAAACACGTCTGGGTGAAGAGACCATTCCCCCGCATCCATGCCCTGACGACTGAGAAAGTCTGCTTCCCAGTTTTCCACGCCCGGGATGTGAACTGCGGAGATGGTGGAGGCTGTGGCCTCCGCCCACATCAGAATCCGCCGGACTTCCTGGAAGGCTTGACGGCTGCGCGTACCGCCCTGGTGGTTGATGTACGTGACCGCCGTGGCGTTGTCCGACTGTATGCGGATTTGCCTGCCCTCCAGCCACCGATGGAACGCCTTTAGGGCTAGATACACTGCCCTTATCTCCAGAACATTGATCTGCCGGGAGGACTCTATCGGAGTCCAGGTTCCCTGAGCCCTGTGGTGGAGAAACACCGCTCCCCACCCTGACAGGCTCGCGTCCGTCGTGACCACAGCCCAGGTTGGGGGCAGGAAGGATTTTCCCTGCGATAGAGAAGTGGGAAGCAGCCACCACTGAAGAGAGGTTTTGGCTGCAAGGGAAAGAGAGACGTTCCTGTCGAGGGACGTCGACCTCCTGTCCCATTTGCGGAGAATGTCCCATTGGAGTGGGCGCAGATGAAATTGCGCGAAGGGAACTGCCTCCATTGCTGCCACCATCTTCCCCAGGAAGTGCATGAGGCGCCTCAAGGGGTGTGACTGGCCCCGAAGAAGAGATTGCACCCCTGTCTGCAGTGAAAGCTGTTTGTCCAATGGTAGCTTGACTATCGCTGAGAGAGTATGAAACTCCATCCCTAGGTAAGTCAGCGATTGGGTCGGTGTCAACTTGGACTTTGGAAAGTTGATGATCCACCCGAACCGCTGGAGAGTCTCCAGAGCGACGGTAAGGCTGTGTTGACACGCCTCCCGGGAGGGTGCCCTGACTAGGAGATCGTCTAAGTAAGGGATCACCGAGTGGCCCTGAGAGTGTAGGACCGCCACAACAGATGCCATGACCTTGGTGAAGACCCGTGGGGCTGTCGCCAGGCCGAAAGGCAATGCCACGAACTGAAGGTGTTCGTCCCCGATGGTAAAGCGCAGGAAGCGTTGATGCTCGGGTGCGATCGGCACATGGAGATAAGCATCCCTGATGTCGATTGATGCTAGGAAGTCTCCTTGTGACATCGAAGCGATGACAGAGCGGTGAGATTCCATCCGAAACCTTCTGGTGCTCATATGCCTGTTGAGCAGTTTGAGGTCCAGAACGGGACGGAATGATCCGTCCTTCTTTGGCACCACGAACAAGTTGGAGTAGAAGCAGTGACCATGTTCCTGAGGGGGAACGGGAATCACCACTCCTTCTGTCTTCAGAACGCGTAGCCACATGGCC
Organism: Anomaloglossus baeobatrachus; assembly: GCF_048569485.1. NCBI lineage: Eukaryota > Metazoa > Chordata > Amphibia > Anura > Aromobatidae > Anomaloglossus > Anomaloglossus baeobatrachus. The sequence continues at coordinate 326,227,995 of NC_134354.1, forward strand.
CTGCGGACTGCCACCGAGTTAGCGGATGCCACCGCTGTACGGCTAGCAGAGTCCAGGACGGCGTTCATGGCGTAGGACGAAAAAGCCGACGCCTGAGAAGTCAAAGACACAACTTGTGGAGCAGAGGTACGTGTGACCGCATTAATCTCAGACAAACAAGCTGAGATAGCTTGGAGTGCCCACACGGCTGCAAAGGCCGGGGCAAAAGACGCACCTGTGGCTTCATAGATGGATTTCACCAGGAGCTCTATCTGCCTGTCAGTGGCATCTTTGAGCGATGAGCCATCTGCAACTGATACTACAGATCTAGCCGCCAGTCTAGAGACTGGAGGATCCACCTTGGGACATTGAGCCCAACCCTTGACTACGTCAGAGGGGAAGGGGTAACGTGTGTCATTAAGGCGCTTAGCAAAGCGCTTGTCCGGAAATGCTCTATGTTTCTGGACAGCATCTCTGAAGTTAGAATGATCGAAAAACGCACTCCGTGTACGTTTGGGAAACCTAAACTGGTGTTTCTCCTGCTGTGAAGCCGACTCCTCTATAGGTGGAGTTGGGGGAGAAAGATCTAACACCTGGTTGATGGACGCAATAAGGTCATTTACTATGGCGTCCCCTTCAGGTGTATCAAGATTGAGAGCAACGTCAGGGTCAGAGCCTTGAGCTGCGACGTCCGCCTCATCCTCCAGAGAGTCCTCAAGCTGAGACCCCGAGCAGCGGGAGGAAGTCGAGGAAGATTCCCAGCGAGCCCGCTTAGTCGGTCTGGGACTGTGGTCCGTGCCGGAGTCCTCCACGTGAGACCTAGGGGCCACCCCGGGAGCACGCTGCGGCGCAGACCGAGAAGGGCCTGGAGGCGATGATCCAACAGTGCCCGGGGCCTGTGTAAGGACCGGTCTGGACTGCAAGGCTTCTAGTAGCCTGGCAGACCATTTGTCCATAGACTGAGCCATGGATTGTGAAAGCGACTCAGAGAGTTTCTCAGCAAAAGCTGCAAACTCTGTCCCTGCCGCCTGGACAGGGGAAGCAGGAGGGTCTGCCTGAGCCGAGGGTCCCCCTAGTGCCCGAGGCTCCGGCTGAGCAAGTGCAACAGGGGCTGAGCATTGCTCACAGTGAGGGTAGGTGGAACCTGCAGGTAACATAGCCGCACAAGAGGTACAGGTTGCAAAGAAGGGAATTTTGTTTACTTACCGTAAATTCCTTTTCTTCTGGCTCCTATTGGGAGACCCAGACAATTGGGTGTATAGCTTCTGCCTCCGGAGGCCACACAAAGTATTACACTTTAAAAAGTGTAACCCCTCCCCTCTGCCTATACACCCTCCCGTGCATCACGGGCCCATCAGTTTTGGTGCCAAAGCAGGAAGGAGGAAACTTATAAATTGGTCTAAGGTAAATTCAATCAGAAGGATGTTCGGAGAACTGAAACCATGAACCAAAAGAACAATTCAACATGAACAACATGTGTACACAAAAGAACAAACAGCCCGAAGGGAACAGGGGCGGGTGCTGAATCTCCCAATAGGAGCTAGAAGAAAAAGGAATTTACGGTAAGTAAACAAAATTCCCTTCTTCTTTGTCGCTCCATTGGGAGACCCAGACAATTGGGACGTCCAAAAGCAGTCCCTGGGTGGGTAAAAGAATACCTCGATAAAAAGAGCCGAAACAACGGCCCCCTCTCACAGGTGGGCGACCGCCGCCTGAAGGACTCGCCTATCTAGGCTGGCATCTGCCGAAGCATAGGCATGCACCTGATAGTGTTTCGTGAAAGTGTGCAGACTCGACCAGGTAGCCGCCTGACACACCTGCTGAGCCGTAGCCTGGTGCCGCAATGCCCAGGACGCACCCACGGCTCTGGTAGAATGGGCTTTCAGCCCTGAAGGAATCGGAAGCCCAGAAGAAGGGCAGGCTTCAAAAATCGGTTCCTTGATCCACCGAGCCAAGGTTGACTTGGAAGCCTGCGACCCCTTACGCTGGCCAGCGACAAGGACAAAGAACGCATCAGAGCGGCGCATTGGCGCCGTGCGAGACACGTAGATCCGGAGTGCTCTCACTAGATCTAACAAATGCAAATCCTTTTCATATTGGTGAATTGGATGAGGGCAAAATGAAGGTAAGGAAATATCCTGATTGAGATGAAAAGTGGACACCACCTTAGGGAGAAAGTCCGGGACTGGACGCAGAACCACCTTATCCTGGTGAAATACCAGGAAAGGGCCTTTGCATGACAGCGCTGCAGGCTCTGACACTCTACGGAGTGAAGTAACCGCCACTAGAAATGCCACCTTCTGTGAAAGACGTGATAGAGAGACATCCCGCAGCGGTTCAAAAGGTGGTTTTTTGAAGAGCCCGTAGAACCATGTTGAGATCCCAGGGTTCCAGCGGACGCTTGTAAGGCGGGACTATGTGGCAAACTCCCTGCAGGAACGTGCGGACCTGCGGAAGCCTGGCTAGACGCTTTTGAAAAAACACGGAAAGCGCCGAGACTTGACCTATTAGGGAGCCGAGAGACAACCCTTGTCCAATCCCGATTGAAGGAAGGAAAGAAACCTGGGTAAGGCAAACGGCCAGGGGGTAAACCCCCTCTCAGAGCACCAGGCTAAGAAGATCCTCCAAGATCTGTAATAGATCTTGGCGGACGTTGGTTTCCTGGCCTGTCTCATAGTGGCAATGACATCTTGAGACAACCCTGAGGACGCTAAGAGCCAGGACTCCATGGCCACACAGTCAGGTTGAGGGCCGCAGAATTCAGATGGAAAAATGGCCCTTGAGATAGCAAGTCTGGTCGGTCTGGGAGCGCCCACGGTTGCCCCACCGTGAGATGCCACAGATCCGGGTACCACGACCGCCTCAGCCAATCTGGAGCGACGAGAATGGCGTGGCGGCAGTCGGACCTGATCTTGCGCAACACTCTGGCAGCATTGCCAGAGGAGGGAATACATAAGGCAGTTGAAACTGCGACCAATCCTGAACTAAGGCGTCCGCCGCCAGAGCTCTGTGGTCCTGAGACCGTGCCATGAATGCCGGGACCTTGTTGTTGTGCCGAGACGCCATGAGATCGACGTCCGGCGGTCCCCAGCGGCAACAGATCTCTTGAAACACGTCCAGGTGGAGAGACCATTCCCCCGCGTCCATGCCCTGGCGACTGAGGAAGTCTGCTTCCCAGTTTTCTACGCCCGGAATGTGAACCGCGGAGATGGTGGAGGCTGTGGACTCCGCCCACAGCAGAATCCGCCGGACTTCTTGGAAGGCTTGACGACTGCGAGTGCCGCCCTGGTGGTTGATGTACGCAACCGCCGTGGCGTTGTCCGACTGTATGCGGATCTGCCTGCCCTCGAGCCACCGATGGAACGCCTTGAGGGCTAGATACACTGCCCTTATATCCAGAACATTGATCTGAAGGGAGGACTCTGGCTGAGTCCAGGTACCCTGAGCCTTGTGGTGGAGAAAAACCGCTCCCTATCCTGACAGGCTCGCGTCCGTCGTGACCACAGCCCAGGATGGGGGCAGGAAGGATTTTCCTTTCGACAGAGAAGTGGGGAGAAGCCACCACTGAAGTGAGGTCTTGGCTTCCAGAGACAGAGAGACGTTCCTGTCCAAGGACGTCGGCCTCTTGTCCCATTTGCGGAGAATGTCCCATTGGAGAGGACGCAGATGAAATTGCGCAAATGGAACTGCCTCCATTGCTGCCACCATCTTCCCCAGGAAGTGCATGAGGCACCTCAAGGGGTGCGACTGGGCCCGTAGAAGGGATTGCACCCCTGTCTGCAGCGACCGCTGTTTGTCCAGCGGTAGCTTGACCATCGCTGAGAGAGTATGAAACTCCATCCCGAGGTACGTTAGTGACTGGGTCGGAGACCAATTTGACTTTGGAAAATTGATGATCCACCCGAACCTCTGGAGAGTCTCCAGAGCAACGGTCAGACTGTGTTGACAAGCCACCCGTGAGGGTGCCTTGACTAGGATATCGTCTGGGTAAGGGATCACCGAGTGGCCATGAGAGTGTAGGATCGCTACGACGGATGCCATGACCTTGGTGAAGACCCGTGGGTCTGTCGCCAGGCCGAAAGGCAGTGCCATAAATTGAAGGTGTTCGTCCCTGATGGCGAAACGAAGGAAGCGTTGATGCTCTTGAGCGATCTGCCATGGAGATAGGCATCTTTGATGTCGATTGATGCTAGGAAGTCACCTTGGGACATCGAAGCGATGACAGATCGGAGGAATTCCATGCGAAACCGCCTGGTTGTCACATGTTTGTTGAGCAATTTGAGGTCCAAAACGGAACGGAATGAGCCGTCCTTTTTTGGCACCACGAACAGATTGGAGTAAAAACTGCGACCGCGTTCCTGAAGGGGAACGGGGATCACCACTCCTTCTGTTTTCAGAGTGTCCACCGCCTGAAAAAGCGCAACGGTCCGTTCGGGGGGCGGAGATGTTCTGAAAAAAACAAGTCGGAGGACGAGAGCTGAACTCTATCCTGTAACCGTGAGACAGAATGTCTCTCACCCATCGGTCTTGGAAATGTGGCCACCAGGCGTCGCAAAAGCGGGAGAGCCTGCCACCGACCGAGGATGCGGTTTGGGGCGGCCGACGACCGCATTAATCTCAGCCAGAGAAGCTGAGATAGCTTGGAGTGCCCTCACGGCTGCGAAGGCCGGAGCAAAAGATGCGCCTATGGCTTCATAGATGGATTTCATCATAAGCTTTATTTGCCTGTCAGTGGCATCCATGAGAGATGAACCAACTGCCACTAATACTACGGATCTAGCCGCCAGTCTGGAGACTGGAGGATCCACCTTGTGACACTGAGCCCAACCCTTAACTACGTCAGGAGGTGAAAGGGTAACGTGTGTCATTAAGGCGCTTAGTAAAGCGCTTGTCCGGAAAGTTCTGTGCTTCTGGACAGCCTCTCTGGAGTTAGAGGGATCGAAAAAACGCACTCCGTGTACATTTGGGAAACCTAAACTGGTGTTTCTCCCAATGTGAAGCCGACTCCTCCATAGGAGAAGATGGGGAAGAGAGGTCTAGCACCTGGTTGATGGACGCTATAAGGTCATTTACTATGGCGTCCCCTTCAGGTGTATCCAGATTGAGAGCAACGTCAGGTTCAGAGCCCTGAGCTGCGACCTCCGCTTCATTCTCCCGAGAGTCCTCAAGCTGAGACCCCGAACAGCGTGATGAAGTCGTGGAAGGTTCCCAGCGAGCCCGGTTAGCCTGTCTGAGGCCGTGGTCCGTGTCGGACTTCTCACCGTGGGATCTGGGTGTTACCCCAGGAGCCCCTTGTTGTACCGACCCAGAGGGGCCTGGGAGCGATGAACTCACAGCGCCCTGGCCCTGTGTTACCGGTCTGGACTGCAAAGCTTCCAGTATCTTAGCAGCCCCTCTGTTCATAGACTGGGCCATGGAATGTGAAAGCGACTCAGAGAGTTGCTCAGTCAAACGTGCAAACTCTGTCCCTGCCATCTGTGCAGTGGAAACCAGTGGTACCACCTGAGCCAAGGGTCCCACCAGTGCCGGAGGCTCCGGCTGAGTGAGTGCCCCAGGGGCCATGCATTTGCAATGATAGGTGGAACCTGCCGGCAATATAGCCGCACAAGAGGTACAGGTTGCAAAGAAAGCCTGTGCCCTGGCACCCTTACTGTTTGCGGACGACCTGCTGTGGTCACCTCTTAGTAATCAGCGAGGGTATATAGCCAAAAGCAAATAGTGCTGCCGAACAGTGAAATCATATACCATATAAATATATATATATATATATACATACACACACTTCGGCACCCAAGGGTGGCCAGCACCCGATTGTGAAACTGGTGCCCGACAGTGCACAGTGAGGGGGGGAGGAGGATACCAAGTATGCTCCAGCCCTCACTGCCGACGTCCATTCGGCCGTCCCGTCGTTACCCCTGACTGGCAGGCCCGGGAACGGGAGTATATGGTACTAGGCCGCAAGAGCCGGGGACTAAAGTTAAAAACGCGGCCGGCAAGCAGGTGCGGTCGGCGCGGTAGTCCCGGTCTCACAAACCACACAGCAACTGCTGCGGCGTTTGCAACCCAGGTGCTGCATGCAGCGTCCCCAAAGGGGACACAGAGTACCTTATGGATGCAGGGCTCTGTCCCTGACGATGTCCAGTCTCCTGTCCGTCAGAATCCCCCAGGGGCTGCGGATGGAGCCCGGTCCCAGTGCATGGCGACCGGTTAGGAACCCCCTCTCCCATTAGCTGCAGAGCACATTCTGAGATTCTCCACCGGCAGAATCATACTGAGAGCCATATAACAATGGCTGCCGGCGTTCCGAGGGGAGGAGGGAGCCGAGGGCGGAACCACAAAAGTGCGGGAATCTGCGCCCCATAGTGAACAGTGAGGGGGGAGGAGGACAGCGAAGTGTGCTCCAGCCCTCACCGTCGGCGTCATACCGACCGTCCCGCCCTTCCCCCTGACTGGCAGGCCCAGGGGCGGGAGTGTAATATACTAGGCCGCAAAAGCCGGGGACTAAAGTAAAAACCGCGGCCGGCGCGGTAGTCCCGGTCAAAAAATCCACACCGCAGTCGCTGCAGCGTCTGAGGCCAAGGTGCTTCATGCACCGTCCCAAAGGGGACACAGAGTACCTGTAGATGCTGGGCCATGTCCCTGACGATACTCAGTCTCCTGTCCGGCAGATTCCCCCTGGGGCTGCGGAGGGAGCCCGGTCCCAGTGGCTGGATGACCGGTTAGGATCCCACTTCACCCAGAGCCCCTAAGGGATGGGGAAGGAAAACGGCATGTGGCTCCTGCCTGTGTACCCGCAATGTGTACCTCAACCTTAACAGCACCGCCGACTCAGTGGGGTGAGAAGGGAGCATGCCGGGGGCCCTGTTAGGGGCCCTCTTTTCTTCCATCTGATATAATCAGCAGCTGCTGCTGACTAAAATGTGGAGCATTGTGTGAATGTCAGCCTCCTTGAACACAAAGCATAAAACTGATGGGCCCGTGATGCACGGGAGGGTGTATAGGCAGAGGGGAGGGGTTACACTTTTTAAAGTGTAATACTTTGTGTGGCCTCCGGAGGCAGAAGCTATACACCCAATTGTCTGGGTCTCCCAATGGAGCGACAAAGAAATAACCCTTTGCCTTAGCGCCCTTGCTCCTTGTGGACGACATGCTGTTGTCTCCCAGGAGAGTGATCACTCAGGGTATATAGCCAAAAGTAGAACAACCCGGCCGAGCAGAGAAAATATGTACAAATATATTATATCTATATACTCCGGCACCTAGGGGAACCAGCACCGGGTGACCGGTGTGGCTTACCGACCGCTCAAGCGGTGTGTGTGTCCACCAGATTCCCTGCCTAGGTCTCCCAGAGCTGTGATCCGTCCTTCAGAACTCGTTCCTGAAAACCTCCACCGGCAGAATGTGTAAAAAATGGCTGCCGGAGCTCGCAGGGGAGGAGGGAGCCGTGGGCGGCGACTAATAAAGTGCGGGAATCTGGTGCCCCACAGTGATCAGTGAGGGGGGGGAGGAAACCTAAAGTATGCTCCAGCCCTCACTGCCGACGTCAGGTCGACCGTCCCGCCCTTACCCCTGACTGGCAGGCCCGGGGGCGGGAGTTATGGTACTAGGCCGCAATGAAGCCGGGGACTAAATTTAATACCGCGGCCGAAAAACAGGCGCGGTCGGCGCGGAAGTCCCGGTCGTCACAAAAATCAGCCGCAGCTGCGGCGTCTGTGACACCAGCGGTCCATGCACTGTCCCCATGGGGACCCAGAGTACCTTTGGATGCAGGGCCCTGTCCCTGATGATACCAAGTCTCCGGTCCGGCAGATACCCACAGGGGCTGCGGAGGGAGCCCGGTCCCAGTGAATGGATGACCGGTTAGGATCCCACTTCACCCAGAGCCTCTATGGGATGGTGAAGGAAAAACGGCATGTGGCTCCAGCCTCTGTACCCGCAATGGGTACCTCAACCTTAACAGCACCGCCGACTCAGTGGGGTGAGAAGGGAGCATGCCGGGGGCCCCGTGGGGGCCCACTTTTCTTCCAACTGATAAAATCAGCAGCTGCTGCTGACTAAAATGGGAGCATGAGTGGATGTGTGCCTCCTTCTACACAAAGCATAAAACTGAGGAGCCCGTGATGCACGGGAGGGTGTATAGGCAGAGGGGAGGGGTTACACTTTTTAAAGTGTAATACTTTGTGTGGCCTCCAGAGGCAGAAGCTATACACCCAATTGTCTGGGTCTCCCAATGGAGCGACAAAGAAAAAAACAATTATACTCGCAGTACCCAGAGGATTAGCAGGAGGATCACTAACCAGAGGAACTACAGGAGGAATAGAAGGCAGCAAGATGGACAGCTTATGTGTGAGGACCCAGGAAGGACCCAGCGATGGAGGCAGATGTGATAGGGCCAAAGAAGATCTCGGACGACCCGATGAAAGCAGGTAGGGGACGTCGGAGGAACAGCAGACGGAGAGGGGCAGACCGGAGAAGCAGAGGCAGAAGAGTGGGAGCAGAATAGAGATCGCTGGGGGGGGGGGGGGGGGGCAGATTGGCAGGGGGACACATCGGCAGGGGCATCACAGGAGTGCGTAATACTCACAGGGGGAGCAGGGAACAGAAAGCAGCAGCGGCGGTGTGGTACTAAAAGTACCAGCCGGAGTACGTTGCAGACATGCTGAGGGAGGGCTTCACAGGCAAACACAAGCCTGGGGAGGGCGGTCACCCCCAGGTCAGGCCGCCCCACTGCACGCTGATTGGAGCGATTGCACGTCATAGCACGATCGCTCCAATAAGCGCTGCAGGGGCTGGGGGGCGCCATGTTTGATCTCCAGCTATGATCTGCTGCAGCACCTCATAACAGGATCTATCAGGATCGCACTGATTGAGGCATTGTTTTAGCTGTAATTCAGATTTGAACAGCCAAGCACAACGATTGTCGATGGGGGGTGGCAATGCCACCGCCCCTGGGGTCAAGCAAAGGTCTCCTGATCTAAGAAACAGCAGGGGACATCATTTGAAAGCCGTTGCTATGGCCTCGGCACTCAAATGAATTTTAAGCAGTAAAGTTACATCCCTGGTTGTTAAGACACGTAAAAATAGGACGTAAACTTGACTGCCCGTGGTCGTGAAGGGGTTGAGGTCAGGGTTTTTGGGCTCTGCGGACTTTCGCTGTGTTCTCCTCACTGAGAACACTCACTCGCGTCTCCACAAGCATAAATTGACAAGCTACTGCTTGGAAAGGTGTGCCACATGTCAGTTTATGCTACAGTAAAAAGAAGCACAGTGGATGGGATTTCTCTAAATCACATCCATTGTGCTTGTACTGTACAACGCAGCATTTTTTGGATGCAGCAAAAACACGATGGATCAAAAACACTGCTATTACTAATCGTGTGGAAGTACCCTAAGGAGGATTTTATTGCGTTTCTGCTTCAAAAACAGTGTAAGTTTGGGTGTGTTCACACTTTTTTTGGGAGCAGAAAATCTCCAAATCCATCTCAAATACTAAACATTTGGTTCGGATGATGTATTAATGTACTAATCGTGGTCCTGGTGATGTACTAATGTAAGTATCGATTTAAATTTTTTTTTAGACCCTACAGATTGGTTCAGCATTACAACGTGGCTTTTGGCCCAAAAAATGTTGTGCACCCCTGCCCTAAACTAATATCATTTATGTAAAACATCAAATGTTGATTCTGTCTATATCTATGTGTTATAAGTCCATTTCTCGGTTTTCTAAAACTCCATTGACCAAGCCTTATGCAAATGAGCTTGCAAGGACAGGGCTTGGCCTGCACTTAAAGGGTTATTCCCATCTCCAAGAAATATCTAGTAGATGTAATAATAATAATTATAATAATAATAATAATAATAGCAAATACAAAAGTAGTATAGTTATTCTGAAAAGCTATGTCACATACAATATGTGCAGGGCATTGCAATAGCTTAGGTATCCAAGGTTACGGCCACGCATATAGAAACGGTTAGTTGCTACTAATGGTCATGACTACAGTTCAGGTTCGCCCATCATTAAAGTTCTCAGGAAACTGTTTAATTATCTGGGTGGCAGAATCCAAACAATTACACTAACAGTGTATGTATGTATGTATGTATGTATGTACGTACAGTACAGTGCAAACGTTTGGACACACCTTTTCATCTGTAGAACAACTTTTAAGAGGAGACTTTGAGCAGCAGGCCTTCATGGTAAAGAAGGGAATTTTGTTACTTACCGTAAATTCCTTTTCTTCTAGCTCCTATTGGGAGACCCAGACGATTGGGTGTATAGCACTGCCTCCGGAGGCCACACAAAGCAACTACACTAAAAAGTGTAAGGCCCCTCCCCTTCTGGCTATACACCCCCAGTGGGATCACTGGCTCACCAGTTTTAGTGCAAAAGCAAGAAGGAGGAAAGCCAATAACTGGTTTAAACAAATTCACTCCGAAGTAACGTCGGAGAACTGAAAACCATTCAACATGAACAACATGTGTACCCGAAAAACAACCAAAAATCCCGAAGGACAACAGGGCGGGTGCTGGGTCTCCCAATAGGAGCTAGAAGAAAAGGAATTTACGGTAAGTAACAAAATTCCCTTCTTCTTCGGCGCTCCATTGGGAGACCCAGACGATTGGGACGTCCAAAAGCTGTCCCTGGGTGGGTAAAGAAATACCTCATGTTAGAGCTGCAAGACAGCCCTCCCCTACGGGGAGGCAACTGCCGCCTGCAGGACTCTTCTACCTAGGCTGGCGTCCGCCGAAGCATAGGTATGCACCTGATAATGTTTGGTGAAAGTGTGCAGACTCGACCAGGTAGCTGCCTGGCACACCTGTTGAGCCGTAGCCTGGTGTCGTAATGCCCAGGACGCACCCACGGCTCTGGTAGAATGGGCCTTCAGCCCTGATGGAACCGGAAGCCCAGCAGAACGGTAGGCTTCAAGAATTGGTTCTTTGATCCATCGAGCCAGGGTGGCTTTGGAAGCCTGCGACCCCTTGCGCTTACCAGCGACAAGGACAAAGAGTGCATCCGAACGGCGCAGGGGCGCTGTGCGGGAAATGTAGATTCTGAGTGCTCTCACCAGATCTAACAAATGTAAATCCTTCTCATAGCGATGAACTGCATGAGGGCAAAAAGAAGGCAAAGAGATATCCTGATTAAGATGAAAAGAGGATACCACCTTCGGGAGAAACTCCTGAATGGGTCGCAGCACTACCTTGTCCTGGTGGAAGACCAGGAAGGGAGCCTTGGATGACAGCGCTGCTAGCTCAGACACTCTCCGAAGAGATGTGATCGCTACCAGAAAAGCCACTTTCTGTGATAGTCTAGAAAGTGAAACCTCCCTCAGAGGTTCGAAGGGCGGCTTCTGGAGGGCAACCAGTACCCTGTTCAGATCCCATGGATCTAACGGCCGCTTGTACGGGGGTACGATATGACAAACCCCCTGCAGGAACGTGCGTACTTTAGAAAGTCGTGCTAGACGCTTCTGAAAAAAGACGGATAGCGCCGAGACTTGCCCTTTAAGGGAGCCGAGCGACAAACCTTTTTCTAACCCAGATTGCAGGAAAGAAAGAAATGTAGGCAATGCAAATGGCCAGGGAGACACTCCCTGAGCAGAGCACCAGGATAAGAATATCCTCCACGTTCTGTGGTAGATCTTAGCGGACGTGGGCTTCCTAGCCTGTCTCATGGTGGCAACGACCCCTTGGGATAATCCTGAAGACGCTAGGATCCAGGACTCAATGGCCACACAGTCAGGTTCAGGGCCGCAGAATTCCGATGGAAAAACGGCCCTTGGGACAGCAAGTCTGGTCGGTCTGGTAGTGCCCACGGTTGGCCGACCGTGAGATGCCACAGATCCGGATACCACGCCCTCCTTGGCCAGTCTGGGGCGACGAGTATGACGCGGCTGCAGTCGGATCTGATCTTGCGTAGCACCCTGGGCAAGAGTGCCAGAGGTGGAAACACATAAGGGAGCCGGAACTGCGACCAATCTTGCACTAAGGCGTCTGCCGCCAGAGCTCTGTGATCGCGAGACCGTGCCATGAAGGTTGGGACCTTGTTGTTGTGCCGGGACGCCATTAAGTCGACGTCCGGCCTTCCCCAGCGGCGACAGATTTCCTGAAACACGTCCGGGTGAAGGGACCATTCCCCTGCGTCCATGCCCTGGCGACTGAGGAAGTCTGCTTCCCAGTTTTCTACGCCGGGGATGTGAACTGCGGATATGGTGGAGGCCGTGGCTTCCACCCACATCAGAATCCGCCGGACTTCCTGGAAGGATTGCCGACTGCGTGTCCCCCCTTGGTGGTTGATGTATGGCACCGCTGTGGAGTTGTCCGACTGAATTCGGATCTGCCTTCTTTCCAGCCACTGCTGGAAGGCTAGTAGGGCAAGATACACTGCTCTGATTTCCAGAACATTGATCTGAAGGGTGGACTCCTGCTGGGTCCACGTACCCTGAGCCCTGTGGTGGAGAAAAACTGCTCCCCATCCTGACAGACTCGCGTCTGTCGTGACCACCGCCCAGGACGGTGGTAGGAAGGATCTTCCCTGTGATAATGAGGTGGGAAGAAGCCACCACTGCAGAGAGTCCTTGGCCGTCTGGGAAAGGGAGACTTTCCTGTCCAGGGATGTTGACTTCCCGTCCCATTGGCGGAGAATGTCCCATTGAAGTGGGCGCAGATGAAACTGCGCAAACGGAACCGCCTCCATTGCCGCCACCATCTTCCCGAGGAAGTGCATGAGGCGTCTTAAGGAGTGCGACTGACTGTGAAGGAGAGCCTGCACCCCAGTCTGTAGTGACCGCTGCTTGTCCAGCGGAAGCTTCACTATCGCTGAGAGAGTATGAAACTCCATGCCAAGATACGTCAGTGATTGGGTCGGTAACAGAGTTGACTTTGAGAAGTTGATGATCCACCCGAACGTATGGAGAGTCTCCAGTGCAACGTTCAGGCTGAGTTGGCATGCCTCCTGAGAGGGTGCCTTGACAAGTAGATCGTCCAAGTAAGGGATCACAGAGTGTCCCTGAGAGTGCAAGACTGCTACCACTGCCGCCATGACCTTGGTGAACACCCGTGGGGCTGTCGCCAGACCAAATGGCAGAGCTACGAACTGAAGATGGTCGTCTCCTATCACGAAGCGTAGAAAGCGTTGGTGCTCTGTAGCAATCGGCACGTGGAGATAAGCATCTTTGATGTCTATTGATGCTAGGAAATCTCCTGGAGACATTGAGGCAATGACTGAGCGGAGGGATTCCATCCGGAACCGCCTGGCGTTCACATGCTTGTTGAGCAGTTTTAGGTCCAGAACAGGACGGAATGAGCCGTCCTTTTTTGGCACCACAAAGAGATTGGAGTAAAAACCTTGTCCTTGTTCCCGAAGAGGAACAGGGACCACCACTCCTTCTGCTCTTAGAGAATGCACCGCCTGCAGAAGGGCATCTGCTCGGTCGGGATGTGGGGAAGTTCTGAAGAACCGAGGCGGAGGACGAGAACTGAACTCTATCCTGTACCCGTGAGACAAAATGTCTGTTACCCACCGGTCTTTGACCTGTGGAAGCCAAATGTCGCAAAAGCGGGAGAGCCTGCCACCGACCGAGGATGCGGAGGGAGGCGGCCGAAAGTCATGAGGCAGCCGCCTTGGAAGCGGTACCTCCGGTTGCTTTCTTGGGGCGTGAGTGAGTCCGCCAGGAATCAGAGCTCCTTTGCTCTTTCTGAGTCCCTTTGGACGAGGAGAATTGGGGCTTGCCCGAGCCTCGAAAGGACCGAAACTTTGACTGCCACTTCCTCTGTTGAGGTTTGCTTGATCTGGGCTGGGGTAAGGAAGAGTCCTTACCTTTGGACTGTTTAATGATTTCCGCCAATTGCTCGCCAAACAGTCTGTCTCCAGATAATGGCAAGCTGGTTAAACATTTTTTAGAAGCAGAATCTGCTTTCCATTCTTTTAACCACAAGGCTCTGCGCAAAACCACAGAGTTGGCGGATGCCATTGAGGTACGGCTCGTAGAGTCTAGTACCGCATTGATAGCGTAGGTCGCAAACGCAGTCATTTGCGTAGTTAAGGACGCCACTTGCGGCACTGCTGGACTTAAGAAAGAAAGAGTCCACCTGTGCCAGACCAGCTGAAATAGCTTGGAGCGCCCACACGGCCGCGAATGCTGGCGCAAACGACGCGCCAATAGCTTCATAGACAGATTTCAACCAAAGGTCCATCTGTCTGTCATTGGCATCTTTAAGTGAAGCCCCATCCTCCACTGCAACTATGGATCTAGCTGCAAGCCTGGATATTGGAGGGTCCACTTTTGGACACTGGGTCCAGCGTTTGACCACGTCAGGGGGAAAGGGGTAACGTGTATCCTTCAGACGTTTGGAAAAACGCTTGTCCGGATAAGCATGGTGTTTCTGGATTGATTCTCTGAAGTCAGAGTGGTCCAGAAAAGTACTCAATTTACGCTTGGGATACAGGAAATGGAATTTCTCCTGCTGGGCAGCTGCCTCCTCTGCTGAAGGGGCTGGGGGAGAAATATCCAACAGCCTATTGATGGCCGCTATAAGGTCATTTACCATGCCGTCACCATCTGGCGTATCCAAATTGAGTGCGGTGTCAGGACAAGACTCCTGATCACCCATCTCTGTCTCATCATATAGAGACCCTTCTCGCTGAGACCCTGACCCGCGTGACGACGTGGAGGGTCTCTCTCAGCGAGCTCGCTTAGGCGGCCTGGGACTGTCATCAGAGTCAGAGCCATCAGCCTGTGATGCCTGGGACCCCCTTGAAGTACGGATTATTTCCAACTGAGGGGGACCGGGGAACATAGACACAGCAGTGTCCATGGTCTGAGCAACTGGCCTGGACTGCAAGGTCTCCAGGATTTTTGTCATAGTCACAGACATTTTATCAGCAAAGACTGCAAATTCTGTCCCCGTCACCGGGGCAGGGTTCACAGGCGTCTCTGCCTGGGCTACCACCACCATAGGCTCTGGCTGACGAAGTGCCACTGGGACTGAACATTGCACACAATGGGAGTCGTTGGAGCCTGCTGGTAGATTAGCCCCACATGCTGTACAAGCAGTGTATACAGCCCGTGCCTTGGCACCCTTGCGTTTTGTGGATGACATGTTGCTGTCTCCTCAGAGCAATATAGGGGTATACAGCCAAGAAGCGACCGTACAGTGCAGTATATATATATATATATATCTGGTACAGGAAAACGTACACCAATACAACACTGTGGCACTAGTGGGGCCAGCACTAATGTACTGCTTACCGCCCGCTAAACGCGGGTGTGTGGTCGCCAGAAATCCCTAGTCTGGGTCTCCCAGAGCCTGTGTCCGTCCTCCAGCCAGACTGCATGCAGGAATGGCTGCCGGCGT
>NC_134354.1:326258327-326268327 GCF_048569485.1 Anomaloglossus baeobatrachus
CGTGACCACAGCCCAGGATGGGGGCAGGAATGATTTCCCCTTCGACAGGGAAGTGGGGAGAAGCCACCACTGAAGGGAGGCCTTGGCTGCCCGAGAAAGGGAGACGTTCCTGTCGAGGGACGTCGACTTCCTGTCCCATTTGCGGAGAATGTCCCATTGAAGTGGACGCAGATGAAACTGCGCAAAAGGAACTGCCTCCATTGCTGCCACCATCTTCCCTAGGAAGTGCATGAGGCGCCTCAAGGGGTGCGACTGGGCTCGAAGGAGAGATTGCACCCCTGTCCGCAGTGAACGCTGTTTGTCCAGCGGAAGCTTCACTATCGCTGAGAGAGTATGAAACTCCATCCATGCCGAGATATTCAGTGATTGGGCCGGTGTCAATTTTGACTTTGGGAAATTGATGATCCACCCGAATCTCTGGAGAGTCTCCAGAGCAATGTTCAGGCTGTGTTGGCATGCCTCCCGAGAGGGGGCCTTGACAAGCAGATCGTCTAAGTAAGGGATCACCGAGTGTCCCTGAGAGTGTAGGACTGCTACCACTGTTGCCATGACCTTGGTGAAGACCCGTGGGGCTGTCGCCAGGCCGAAAGGCAGTGCCACGAACTGAAGGTGTTCGTCCCCGATGGCGAAACGCAGGAAGCGCTGATGCTCTGGTGCAATCGGCACGTGGAGATAAGCATCCCTGATGTCGATTGATGCTAGGAAGTCTCCTTGGGATATTGAGGCGATGACGGAGCGGAGAGATTCCATCCGGAACCGCCTGGTTTTCACGTGTCTGTTGAGCAGTTTTAGGTCCAGAACGGGACGGAAAGATCCGTCCTTTTTTGGCACCACAAACAAGTTGGAGTAAAAACCGTGGCCCCATTGCTGAAGGGGAACAGGGATCACCACTCCTTCTGCCTTCAGAGTGCTCACTGCCTGAAGAAGAGCATCGGCTCGCTCGGGGGGTGGAGATGTTCTGAAGAAACGAGTCGAAGGACGAGAGCTGAACTCTATCCTGTAACCGTGAGACAGAATGTCTCTCACCCATCGGTCTTGGACATGTGGCAACCAGGCGTCGCAAAAGCGGGAGAGCCTGACACCGACCGAGGATGCGGTTTGGGGAGGCCGAAAGTCATGAGGAGGCCGCTTTGGTAGCGGTTCCTCCGGCGGTCTTTTTAGGACGTGACTTAGACCGCCATGAATCAGAGTTCCTCTGACCCTTCTGTGGCCTGTTGGACGAGGAGAATTGAGACCTGGCTGAGGGCCGAAAGGACCGAAACCTCGATTGTACCTTCCGTTGTGGAGGTCTGTTTGGTTTGGACTGGGGTAAGGACGAGTCCTTTCCCTTGGATTGTTTAATGATTTCATCCAATCGCTCGCCAAACAGGCGGTCGCCAGAAAATGGCAACCCGGTTAAGAACTTTTTGGAAGCAGAGTCTGCCTTCCATTCACGTAGCCACATGGCCCTGCGGACTGCCACCGAATTGGCGGATGCTACCGCCGTACGGCTCGCAGAGTCCAGGACAGCATTCATGGCGTAGGACGCAAACGCCGACGCCTGAGAGGTTAAGGACACAACTTGCGGAGTAGAGGCACGTGTGACTGCATTAATCTCAGACTGACAAGCTGAGATAGCTTGGAGTGCCCATACGGCTGCGAATGCCGGAGCAAAGGACGCGCCAATAGCTTCATAGATGGATTTCATCAGGAGCTCTATCTGCCTGTCAGTGGCATCCTTGAGTGATGCACCATCTGCCACTGCAACTATGGATCTAGCCGCCAGTCTAGAGACTGGAGGATCCACCTTGGGACACTGAGCCCAACCCTTGACTAAGTCAGGGGGGAAGGGATAACGTGTGTCATTAAGGCGCTTAGTAAAGCGCTTATCTGGAAAGGCTCGGTGTTTCTGGACTGTATCTCTGAAGTCGGAGTGATCAAGAAACCCACTCCGTGTACGTTTGGGAAACCTAAAATGGAATTTCTCCTGTTGAGAAGCTGACTCCTCAATCGGAGGAGCTGGAGGAGAAAGATCCAACACCTGATTGATGGACGCTATAAGGTCGTTTACTATGGCGTCCCCTTCAGGTGTATCAAGGTTGAGAGCGGTGTCAGGATCAGAGCCCTGATCTGCCACCTCCGCTTCATCCTCCAGAGAGTCCTCATGCTGAGACCCTGAACAGTGTGATGAAGTCGAGGGAAGCTCCCAGCGAGCCCGCTTAGCCGGTCTGGGACTGCGGTCCGTGTCGGAGTCCTCACCGTGGGACCTATGAGTCGCCCCAGGAGCACTTTGCTGCTCCAACCGAGGGGGGCCTGGGGGTCAATGATTCAACTGTGCCCGGGGCCTGTGTTATCGGTCTGGACTGCAAAGCTTCTAGTATCTTAGCAGACCATTTATCCATAGACTCAGACAGTTTGTCAGCGAATACTGCAAACTCTGTCCCCGTCACCTGGACAGTGGGAGCCGGTGGTTCCACCTGGGCCGGGGGTCCCACCAATGGCTGAGACTCCGGCTGAGTGAGTGTCACAGGGGCCGAACATTGCACACAATGAGGGTAGGTGGAACCTGCAGGTAGCATAGCCGCACATGAGGTACAGGTTGCAAAGTAAGCCTGTGCCTTGGCACCCTTGCTTTTTGCGGACGACATGCTGTTGTCTCCCCTTAGAGCAATCAGTGAGGGTATATAGCCAAAAGCAAATAGTGCGGCCGTACAGAGTAAATGTATACAAAATAAGCATATAAGTATACACTTCGGCACCCAGGGGGGCCAGCACCTAGTAACAGGTGCGGCTTACCGACCGCCCGCAGCGGTTGTGGGACCACCAGATTCCCTGCCCGGGCCTCCCAGAGCTGTGGAGCTCGGTGTTGTCTCTCCTCTGAAATTCTCCAGCGTCTGAAGTGCTGATAGGAATGGCTGCCAGCGTTCTGAGAGGAGGAGGGGGCCGTGGGCGTGCCTCAGAAAGTGCGGGAATCTGGTGCCCCACGGTGCTCAGTGAGGGGGGAGGAGGATACGAAGTATGCTCCAGCCCTCAGCGCTGACGTCTAGTGCAGCGTCCCGCCCTTACCTCTGACTGGCAGGCCCGGGGGCGGGAGTATGCGGTACTAGGCCGCAAAAGCCGGGGAGTAAAGTTATAAGCGCGGCCGGCAAACAAGCGCGGTCAGCGCGGTAGTCCCGGCGCACCAACACACCCAGCAGCTGCTGCAGTGTTCATAACACAGGCGCTCTATGCGCCGTCCCCAAGGGGACACAGAGTACCTCAGAGTAGCAGGGCCTGTCCCTGATGATACCCGGTCTCCTGTCCAGCAGATTCCCCCAGGGGCTGCAGAGGGAGCACGGTCCCAGTGCCTGGTGACCGATTAGGATCCCACTTCACCCAGAGCCCCTAAGGGATGGGGAAGGAAAACAGCATGTGGCTCCTGCCTATGTACCCGCAATGGGTACCTCAACCTTAACAGCACCGCCGACCAGAGTGGGGTGAGAAGGGAGCATGCCGGGGGCCCTGTTATGGGCCCTCTTTTCTTCCATCCGATATAGTCAGCAGCTGCTGCTGACTAAATTGTGGAGCTTGCGTGCATGTGTGCCTCCTTCGCACAAAGCATAAAAACTGAGGAGCCCGTGATGCACGGGGGGGTGCATAGGCAGAGGGGAGGGGTTTACACTTTTAAGTGTAATACTTTGTGTGGCCTCCGGAGGCAGAAGCTATACACCCAATTGTCTGGGTCTCCCAATGGAGCGACAAAGAAATATACATATATATAATATACATATACACACACATATATATATATAATATAACATATACACACACATATATATATATAATATACATATACACACACATATATATATATATATAATATACATATACACACACACATATATATAATATACATATACACACATATATATATAATATACATATACACACATATACACACATATATATATATAATATACATATACACACATATATATATATATAATATACATATACACACATATATATATATAATATACATATACACACATATATATATATAAAATATATATATATATACACACATATATAATATACATATACACACATATATATATAATATACATATATATATATATATATATAATATACATATATATATATATATAATATACATATATATATATATATATAATATACATATATAATATACATACATACACACACACACACACACACACACACACACACACACACACACATACATAAATATATACAGTGCCTACAAGTAGTCTTCAACCCCCTGCAGGTTTGATAAGATGTAAATAAGTTAGAGCCTGCAAACTTCAAACAAGAGCAGGATTTATTAACAGATGCATAAATCTTGCAAACCAACAAGTTATGTTGCTCAGTTAAATTTTAATAAATTTTCAACATAAAAGTGTGGGTCAATTATTATTCAACCCCTAGGTTTAATATTTTGTGGAATAACCCTTGTTTGCAATTACAGCTAATAATCGTCTTTTATAAGACCTGATCAGGCCGGCACAGGTCTCTGGAGTTATCTTGGCCCACTCCTCCATGCAGATCTTCTCCAAGTTATCTAGGTTCTTTGGGTGTCTCATGTGGACTTTAATCTTGAGCTCCTTCCACAAGTTTTCAATTGGGTTAAGGTCAGGAGACTGACTAGGCCACTACAACACCTTGATTTTTTCCCTCTTGAAATAGGCCTTGGTTTTCTTGGCTGTGTGCTTTGGGTCGTTGTCTTGTTGGAAGATGAAATGACGACCCATCTTAAGATCCTTGATGGAGGAGCGGAGGTTCTTGGCCAAAATCTCCAGGTAGGCCGAGCTATCCATCTTCCCATGGATGCGGACCAGATGGCCAGGCCCCTTGGCTGAGAAACAGCCCCACAGCATGATGCTGCCACCACCATGCTTGACTGTAGGGATGGTATTCTTGGGGTCATATGCAGTGCCATCCAGTCTCCAAACGTCACGTGTGTGGTTGGCACCAAAGATCTCCATCTTGGGCTCATCAGACCAGAGAACCTTGAACCAGTCTGTCTCAGAGTCCTCCAAGTGATCATGAGCAAACTGTAGACGAGCCTTGACATGACGCTTTGAAAGTAAAAGGTACCTTACGGGCTCGTCTGGAACGGAGACCATTGCGGTGGAGTACGTTACTTATGGTATTGACTGAAACCAATGTCCCCACTGCCATGAGATCTTCCCGGAGCTCCTTCCTTGTTGTCCTTGGGTTAGCCTTGACTCTTCGGACAAGCCTGGCCTCGGCACGGGTGGAAACTTTCAAAGGCTGTCCAGGCCGTGGAAGGCTAACAGTAGTTCCATAAGCCTTCCACTTCCGGATGATGCTCCCAACAGTGGAGACAGGTAGGCCCAACTCCTTGGAAAGGGTTTTGTACCCCTTGCCAGCCTTGTGACCCTCCACGATCTTGTCTCTGATGGCCTTGGAATGCTCCTTTGTCTTTCCCATGTTGACCAAGTATGAGTGCTGTTCACAAGTTTGGGGAGGGTTTTAATTAGTCAGAAAAGGCTGGAAAAAGAAGGGAATTTTGTTTACTTACCGTAAATTCCTTTTCTTCTAGCTCCTATTGGGAGACCCAGACAATTGGGTGTATAGCTTCTGCCTTCGGAGGCCACACAAAGTATTACACTTTAAAAAGTGTAACCCCTCTCCTCTGCCTATACACCCTCCCGTGCATCACAGGCCCATCAGTTTTGGTGCCAAAGCAGGAAGGAGGAAACTTATAAATTGGTCTAAGGTAAACTCAATCCGAAGGATGTTCGGAGAACTGAAACCATGAACCAAAGAACAATTCAACATGAACAACATGTGTACACAAAAGAACAACAGCCCGAAGGGAACAGGGGCGGGTGCTGGGTCTCCCAATAGGAGCTAGAAGAAAAGGAATTTACAATAAGTAAACAAAATTCCCTTCTTCTTTGTCGCTCCATTGGGAGACCCAGACAATTGGGACGTCCAAAAGCAGTCCCTGGGTGGGTAAAAGAATACCTCGATAAAAAGAGCCGTAAAACGGCCCCGTCTTACAGGTGGGCAACCGCCGCCTGAAGGAGTCGCCTACCTAGGCTGGCATCTGCCGAAGCATAGGCATGCACCTGATAGTGTTTCGTGAAAGTGTGCAGACTCGACCAGGTAGCCGCCTGACACACCTGCTGAGCCGTAGCCTGGTGCCGCAATGCCCAGGACGCACCTACGGCTCTGGTAGAATGGGCTTTCAGCCCTGAAGGAATCGGAAGCCCAGATGAACGGTAGGCTTCAAGAATCGGTTCCTTGATCCACCGAGCCAAGGTTGACTTGGAAGCCTGCGACCCCTTACGCTGGCCAGCGACAAGGACAAAGAGCGCATCAGAACGGCGCAGGGGCGCCGTGCGAGAAATGTAGAGCCTGAGTGCTCTCACGAGATCTAACAAGTGCAAATCCTTTTCACATTGGTGAACTGGATTAGGACAAAAAGAAGGTAAGGAGATATCCTAATTGAGATGAAAAGGGGATACCACCTTAGGGAGAAATTCCGGGACCGGACGCAGAACCACCTTATCCTGGTGAAACACCAGGAAGGGGGCTTTGCATGACAGCGCTGCTAGCTCAGACACTCTCCGAAGTGATGTGACTGCCACTAGGAAGACCACCTTCTGCGAAAGGCGTGATAGAGAGACATCCCTCATCGGCTCGAAAGGTGGTTTCTGAAGAGCCGTTAGCACCCTGTTAAGATCCCAGGGTTCTAGCGGACGCTTGTAAGGTGGGACTATGTGGCAAACCCCCTGCAGGAACGTGCGTACCTGCGGAAGCCTGGCTAGATGCTTTTGAAAAAAAAAAAAAAAAACACGGAAAGCGCCGATACTTGTCCCTTGAGAGAGCCGAGAGACAAACCCTTGTCCATTCCGGATTGAAGGAAAGACAGAAAAGTGGGCAAGGCAAACGGCCAGGGAGTAAAACCCTGATCAGAGCACCAGGATAAGAAGATCCTCCACGTCCTGTGGTAGATCTTGGCGGACGTTGGTTTCCTGGCCTGTCTCATAGTGGCAATGACCTCTTGAGATAACCCTGAGGACGCTAGGATCCAGGACTCAATGGCCACACAATCAGGTTGAGGGCCGCAGAATTCAGATGGAAAAATGGCCCTTGAGACATCAAGTCTGGTCGGTCTGGTAGTGCCCACGGTTGACCCACCGTGAGATGTCACAGATCCGGGTACCACGACCTCCTCGGCCAGTCTGGGGTGATGAGGATGGCGCGGCGGCAGTCGGACCTGATCTTGCGTAACACTCTGGGCAGCAGTGCCAGAGGAGGAAATACATAAGGCAGTCGAAACTGCGACCAATCCTGAACTAATGCGTCTGCCGCCAGAGCTCTGATCTTGAGACCGTGCCATGAATGCCGGGACTTTGTTGTTGTGCCGGGACGCCATTAGGTCGACGTCCGGCGTTCCCCAGCGGCAACAGATCTCTTGAAACACGTCCGGGTGAAGAGACCATTCCCCTGCGTCCATGCCCTGGCGACTGAGAAAGTCTGCTTCCCAGTTTTCTACGCCCGGGATGTGAACTGCGGAGATGGTGGAGGCTGTGGCTTCCGCCCACAGCAGAATCCGCCGAACTTCTTGGAAGGCTTGACGACTGCGTGTGCCGCCTTGGTGGTTGATGTACGCCACCGCCGTGGCGTTGTCCGACTGAATTCGGATCTGCCTGCCCTCCAGCCACAGCTGGAACGCCTTTAGGGCTAGATACACTGCCCTTATCTCCAGAACATTGATCTGAAGGGAGGACTCTGTCGGAGTCCAGGTTCCCTGAGCCCTGTGGTGGAGGAAGACCGCTCCCCACCCTGACAGACTCGCGTCCGTCGTGACCACAGCCCAGGATGGGGGCAGGAAGGATTTTCCCTTCGACAAAGAAGTGGGAAGAAGCCACCACTGAAGAGAGGCTTTGGCTGCCCGAGAAAGGGAGACGTTCCTGTCGAGGGACGTCGACCTCCTGTCCCATTTGCGGAGAATGTCCCATTGGAGTGGACGCAGATGAAACTGCGCAAATGGAACTGCCTCCATTGCTGCCACCATCTTCCCTGCAAAATAAGCCTGTGTCTTGGCACCCTTGCTTTTTGCGGACGACATGCTGTTGTCTCCTCTTAGAGCAATCAGTGAGGGTATATAGCCAAAAGCAAATAATGCGGCCGAACAGAGCAAATGTATACAATATATGGATATATATATATACACTTCGGCACCCAGGGGGGCCAGCACCTGGTAACCGGTGCGGCTTACCGACCGCCCACAGCGGTTGTGTGTCCACCAGATTCCCTGCCTGTGCCTCCCAGAGCTGTGGAGCTCGGTCTGAAGTTCTCCACCGGCAGAAGTGATAACAATGGCTGCCAGCGTTCTCAGAGGAGGAGGGAGCTGTGGCCGTGCCTCATAAAGTGCGGGAATCTGGTGCCCCACAGTGCTCAGTGAGGGGGGAGGAGGATACCTAAGTATGCTCCAGCCCTCACCGCTGACGTCCAGTCTAGCGTCCAGCCCTTACCCCTGACTGGCAGGCCCGGGGGCGGGAGTATGTGGTACTAGGCCGCAGAAGCCGGGGACTAAATTTAGTAACGCGGCCGGCAAACAGGCGCGGTCGGCGCGGTAGTCCCGGCGACACCAAACACACAGCAGCCGCTGCAGCGTCTGTTACACAGCCGCTCTATGCGCCGTCCCCAAGGGGACACAGAGTACCTCTGAGAAGCAGGGCCTGTCCCTGATGATACCCGGTCTCCTGTCCGTCAGATTCCCCCAGGGGCTGCGGAGGGAGCCCGGTCCCAGTGCATGGTGACCGGTTAGGATCCCACTTCTCCCAGAGCCTCTAAGGGATGGGGAAGGATAACGGCATGTGGCTCCAGCCTTTGTACCCGCAATGGGTACCTCAACCTTAACAGCACCGCCGACAATAGTGGGGTGAGAAGGGAGCATGCCGGGAGCCCTGTTAGGGGCCCTCTTTTCTTCCATCCGATAAAGTCAGCAGCTGCTGCTGACTAAAATGTGGAGCTTGCGTGAATGTGTGCCTCCTTCAACACAAAGCAAAAAACTGAGGAGCCCGTGATGCACGGGAGGGTGTATAGGCAGAGGGGAGGGGTTACACTTTTTAAAGTGTAATACTTTGTGTGGCCTCCGGAGGCAGAAGCTATACACCCAATTGTCTGGGTCTCCCAATGGAGCGACAAAGAAGAGATAATTAATCCAAACATGTGAAGCTCATTGTTCTTTGTGCCTGAAATACTTCTTAATACTTTAGGGGAACCAAACTGAATTCTTGTGGTTTGAGGGGTTGAATAATAAATGACCCTCTGAATAAACTTTTCACAATTTAAAAAAAAAAATAAAAAAAGAAACAACATTCTTTTTTGCTGCAGTGCATTTCACACTTCCAGGCTGATCTACAGTCCAAATGCCAAGTTAATTCCGAATGTGTAAACCTGCTAAGGGTATGTGCGCACGTTGCTTTTTACCTGCTTTTTTGCTGCTTTTTCTTCTGCGCTGTTTAATGCCAAAATGGATGTGTTCTTCTATTCAAGCAAAGTCTATGGGAATTTGGGTTTCTTGTTCACACTATGTTGTTCAAAATGCTGCCTTTTTGTGGCAGAACTTTGGTCAAAAACTCAGCTTTTCAAAGAAGCAACATGTCAATTGTTTTTGCCATTTGGGTTTTGCACTGCAAAGCTGAGTTTTTGACCAAAGTTCTGCCACAAAAAGGCAGCATTTTGAACAACATAGTGTGAACAAGAAACCCAAATTCCCATAGACTTTGCTTGAATAGAAGAACACATCCATTTTGGCATTAAACAGCGCAGAAGAAAAAGCAGCAAAAAAGCAGGTAAAAAGCAGGTAAAAAGCAACGTGCGCACATACCCTAAATCTGCAAGGGGTTGAATACTACTTGTAGGCACTGTACATACATATATACATACACATACATATATATACATACACACATGCACATACATATATATACATACATATATATATACATATACA
>NC_134354.1:326273327-326280827 GCF_048569485.1 Anomaloglossus baeobatrachus
TGTGAAGGGCTTTCTCAAAGGAGTGGACCGGAGCCGGGCAGAATGACGGCAACACAATGTCCTCGTTCAAGTGGAAGGAGGATACAACCTTCGGAAGGAAGGCGGGGGAAGGCCGAAGGACCACCTTATCATGATGGGATATCAGGTAAGGTGAACGACAGGAAAGAGCTGCCAGTTCGGACACTCGCCTGATAGAGGTGGTAGCGACTAAAAAGGCAACTTTCCAAGACAGTCGTTGAAGAGAGATTTCTCTCAGAGGTTCGAAGGGAGGAAGTTGAAGGACTCCGATCAGACCAGATTCAGATCCCAGGGATCTAAGGGGTGGCGATAAGGAGGGACCAAATGTGCTACCCCTTGAAGAAAGGTACGGACATGAGGGCGAGAAGCCAGCTGCTTCTGGAGAAAAAAAAAAAAAAATCGACAAGGCAGAAACTTGTCCTTTAAGGATACTGAGAGCAAGGCCCGAGTCCAGACCGTCTTGCAGAAAGGCAAGAACATTAGGGATTGAAAAGGTCAGGGGTGACCGATTATGACGGTCACACCAGGAAAGATAGGTCTTCCAGGTCCTGTGGTAAATGCTGGCGGAGGAAGGCTTCCGAGCATTAAGCATGGTATGAACTACCCTGGAAGAAAAACCCGATTTGGCTAGAATCAGGGATTCAAGTGCCACGCCGTCAAATGCAGCTGTGCTGTATTCTGGTGGAATATTGGACCTTGCGACAGAAGATCCGAGCGGTCGGGAAGACGCCAGGGAGTGTCGCTGAGAAGTTGGAGGAGCTCTGGGTACCAGGCTCTCCTGGGCAGTCCGGGGCCTCGAGGATCACCAGGATTCCCTCCGCTTTGATTTTCTTGATTACTCTCGGAATGAGAGGAAACGGAGGGAAGATGTAGGGTAGGCGGAACTGCGACCATGGAAAGACTAGAGCGTCGGAGCCGAGCGCTAGCGGGTCTCTCGACCGAGATATGAAGGGATGTATCTTGGCATTCATTCGAGACGCCATGAGGTCCACATCCGGGAGTCCCCAACGAAGAGTGATCTGATGGAACACTTCGTCGTGGAGGGACCATTCTCCTGCCGCTAGACCTTGCCTGCTGAGAAAGTCTGCGGCCCAGTTGTCTACCCCTGGGATATGGACAGCTGAAATGATGGGGATGTGCTTCTCTGCCCAAAGAAGAATCCTAGATGCCTCCTTCATCGCTGCCTTGCTGCGAGTTCCTCCCTGACGGATGATGTAAGCCATGGCCGTGGGATTGTCTGACTGGATCCAAACAGGGAGGCCCAGTAATAAAGGTTGAAGATTCTCAAGGGCCAGAAATATGGCTCTGATCTCCAGAACATTGATGTGCAGAGAGCGCTCGGAAGGAGACCAGCGTCCCTGAACAGTGTGGTGGAGAAACACCGCCCCCCAGCCTATCAGGCTGGCATCCGTCGTGACTACCTGCCAGTGGACCGGGCGGAAGGACTTCCCTTGAGATAGGGATGAGGCTGGAGTCCACCAGGCGAGGGAGCTGAGCGCAGACCGAGACAGGCGGACTGACCGGTCCAGGGAAGCTGGATTCTTGTCCCAGGAGGATAGAAGATCCAGTTGTAGAGGGCGCAGATGGAATTGGGCAAAGGACACGGCTTCTATGACCGCCACCATCTTGCCTAACACTCTCATTCCGTTCCGAAGGGATGTGTGACGGCGAGAGAGGAGGGATTGGGCACCCCGGATCAGAGAAGACCTCTTGTCCTCTGGAAGGAAAACCCGGGACTGAGCCGTGTCTATCAGCATACCTAAAAAGGTGATGCGCTGATGAGGAAGGAGGGATGACTTGTTGAAGTTGACAAGCCACCCTAGCCTTGACAGCGTGTCTAGGCACCTCTGCACGCTTTCTGAGCAAACGTGAGGAGAGCTCCCTTTGACAAGAAGGTCGTCCAAATAGGGAACGACCAGGATGCCTCTGGGGTGTAAAATGGACATGACGGCCGCTATGACCTTTGTGAAGACCCGAGGCGTAGTGGCCAGCCCAAAGGGGAGGGCCCTGAATTGGAAATGACGGTGTCCTACGGCAAAGCGAAGGAACCGTTGATGAGACACATATGGGAATGTGTAAATAAGCATCTTGAACGTCTATGGAAGCCAGGAATTCTCCAGGCTCCATGGCGGCTAGTACTGCTCTCAATGATTCCATTCGGAAAGTTTGAATCCGTACCAATTTGTTCAGCCGTTTGAGGTCCAAGATAGGGCGGACAGAGCCATCTTTTTTGGGAACGACAAAAAGGTTTGAATAGAAACCTTCGCCGCGCTGTTCCAGGGGCACTGGAATGATGACGTTTGCTTTTTGTAAAGAAGCTATGGCCTGAAATAAGGCCTGGTTTTGCGTTTCGGACTTTGGGAGACAAGAACGCAGAAACCTGTTGGCCGGCAGGGAATGGAAATCGATCTTGTAACCTGAGGTGACGATTTCTCGAACCCAGGCATCGTGAGTATGGTCTAGCCAGATATCCCGAAAAAGCAGAAGCCGCACTCCCACAGGAGTCGGATCTGCGGGATACCTGGCGTCATGCTGAGGGGGCCTGTACAGAGCGAGGTCCTTTGGATTTAGGCTGTTTGGAGTGGGAACGCCAAGAAAAGCCCCTTGAGGGACCGGATCCTCGATCTGAGCGTTGGGACGGTCCTTGGGCCGACATCTTTTGGGGGGGTGGAAGGCCGAAAGGACTGCCTGCGCCAAGAAGATTTTTTTAAATTTCTGCCTACAGGCCGCTTTTGTGGTAAAATGGTACTTTTACCACCCGTCGCCTCAGATATAAGCTTGTCCAGGGATTCACTAAATAGATGAAGACCCTGGAAGGGAAGTGTGGACAGGGACTTCTTGGAGGCACTGTCCGCATTCCAGATCTTTAGCCACAGAACCCTGCGGGCGAAGACAACATTGGCTGCCGTTAGGGCTGACCAGCTGGCTGTATCTAGAGAGCCGTGAAGAAGATAATTAGAGGCGAGAGAGAACAAATCAAGAATCTCAAGAGCCTCCGGAGGAATACTGCAAGGGTGAAGCAACTTGCGCAGGTTCCTACTCCACACGCTCATAGCTCTTGCCACCCATGTCATGGCAAACAGGGGGCGCAGAGAGGAGCCCGAAGCCTGAAAAATAGATTTGACCGCAGCCTCAACTGCGCGGTCAGACGAGTCCTTAAGAGACACGTTGTCTGAAACAGACATAACCGTGTGTTTAGCCAGTCTGGATACTGGCGGATCCACAACGTGGGGTACCGACCAGGGCTTAACCATTTCCGGGGGAAAGGGATAAGCGAATGAAGAGGAGGATTTTTTATTAAACCTCCTATCAGGGTGATCCCACTGTTTAGATATGATTTGATGAAAATATCGGATCCTGGGCAAAGGACTTAGGAGGCTTCTTGGCTCGCTTGATTGGCGACTGAGAAGTCGGGTCCGAGGGCTGATCAGAAATCGACAGAGTGATTGACAGCCGCTATCAAAGTGTCTTCCATATGCCTAGACTCAGAAGGGACATCTGAATCAGAGTCAGAGTCTCGGGAATCGTGACTACTAAAGGTCACAGAGTCTGAGTCAGACTGACCATCGTGTGAGTCAGATGAGGCGGAGCGGTCGCAATGGCGCCTTTTGGAGACAGCCTTTTTACGTACTGGGGATGATACACCAGACGAAGGCGGGCTCCTCTGAGGGAGCTGAACCGGGGGGTGGCTGTGGGAGCCTGTGGAAGGCTGATATCTGAGCGGCCAGGTCATCTAACCTTTTAGACATCAGAAGAGCCCATGCAGGGATAGCCTCATCAGACGGGGGTGCTGCCTGAATGGCGGCCGGGGCCGAACCCACAGATTGCACGACCCCCTGGTCCGGCAACGCCTGTTGTGACATTGTAGTAGGGGCATCGCAGCCTCGGCAGAGTGGATAGCTTCGCCCATTGGGAAACGAGCTTCCACAGGTGGTGCAAGCATAGTACAGGTCCAGAGAGGATGCCTGGGAAGCTTTATCACCCTTGCGGTTTTTACGCATGTCAGCAACAAACCTACAATTATACTGTGAGCCTCTAGCAGTATTACACTACTCTGGGTGAGGAGCTACTAGCAGTATTAGAAAGGGACTGCTATACAGAGCTGGTATATACCAATAGTAAAGTGGCACACACTGCCAAACAGTCAGTATATACCTGCAGGCACAGTTAGTATATACCGCTGAAAGCTGATATACACTGCCAGCCAGCAGGCACACACCGCTAGGAAGACAGCGATATACCACTGAACAGAGCGGTATATAGTGCTGCAGAGCTGCAGAGCCAAGGAGGCGATCTCACCCGTGTCTGCTCCCCACATGTAATGGCGTCCAGTATTCTCTGGCAGCATGGAGGGGAGACACGGCCCACTAGAAGGAGCGGCTTCTAGAGCAGTGGAGGGGGCGTTGCTAAACATGCAGGCCGATGCCGGGAGCTAAATTAATGCTGCTTCCCCGGGATCACGGCCTGCATCGCCCCACCGGCGCCTCCTCAGGCGGCGGTTGGATGCAGGGGACGGATACACGTCGTCTCCCTACCTGCTCTTGCTCCGTCTGAAGACGCGTCGGTCCTGGGATGCGGAGATCTCGGGGACGCATCTTCGGCTCAAGGCTAGCAGGTTCTCGGCTCTGCCTAGCCCTCTGCAGCTACCTCTGTGAGGTGCTTCCAGGGAGCCTGGAGGGGTACGCAAACCCGACCACTTGGGCGCGAGGGAAGACTGACGGCTTTTGCACGCCAGGTTTCCTCTGCCTGTAAGCGGGGGGAACGAGGGTGAGCACACCCTGGTATTTCCCCACAGTCAAAAATAGAATAAATCACAAAGAAAAAGAAATATGAGCTGGCCTGGGGCTCAGGCCAGACATGTCAGCCTCCCTGCTGACACTAAAGAACTGAGCTAGTTCCCGCCTAGCTGGGGTTATATGCTGTGGGAGGAGGAGCTAACTCTTTTTTAAATCTACTGTCAAGCCTCCCTGTTACGGTTGCTGTGGCACTGGAGACTATGTTTGGATTTCTTGCTACTGCACATGTGCAAGCGCTGGAGACTAAGTCCTATCTTGGAGCCATTGCACATGTGCTGGTGACATCATCGCTGACACGAGGTCACATGTCTCTGACACCTTCTAAGCTGATTGGCCGCTGGTCATGTGCTTGTGACACGAGGTCACATGTCTCTGACACCTTCTAAGCTGATTGGCCGCTGGTCATGTGCTTGTGACACGTGGTCACATGTCTCTGACACCTTCTATGCAGATTGGTCGCTGGTCATGTGCTTGTGACGCTTTGCTCGGTGATAGGCCAGCGTGATGTCATTGCTGTTATTCTGGCAGCGGATTGGCTCTGGTGTCCTCCATCTTGGATGAGGCAGAGTCTATATAAGACCTGACGCACGCCGCCCGGCGCACAGTCCTCTTGGTTCATGCATGAGAGTAGACTCTCTGTGCACGTCCCTCTAGGCATCTCTCGGTCTATGCTAGGTGAGCGCTACCGGCAGGGTAGCGTTCTTATACCTTACAGCTTCGGCTGTGGTCCGTATCCTTAACCCTTAGTGGAGCGGACATAGGCAGGTGCCTGAGGTCCGGCTGTGCCTTGTGATTCTACTCTTAGGTGGACGTTGCCGCTAGGGTAACGTTCCTTATACTGCGTCTGGCAGTTGTTCGTATCCTCGCACACTAGGGGAGCGAACATAGGTAGGAGCTTTGTGCGGCTTATGCTGCTGTCCGTCTCTTTTACACCACTAGTGGAGCGGACCTAGGCAGGTGCCATATCTAGTGGTTCGTGTCCTCGCACACTAGTGGAGTGAACGCAGGTAGGAGCTTTGTGCGGCTTACGCTGCTGTCAGTCTCCTGGCACCGCTAGAGGAATGGACCTAGGTAGGTGCCATTTCACACTCACTGCTTTTGTCTCTGACCATTAACAGAGACCATACCACACACCCTCCAAGTAAGGGAGGAATTGCTTTATTTTCTAATTATATTCCTCTGTGAGTTTAACAGAGGTATTGCACTCTGCACTTGTGTTATTACTATTTACAGTGGCACACTTATATCCCCCCTTATCCTCTGCCATAGTCTGCAGCAGAATCTTTGCACGGTGGACCCTGACTGTCTGATATTCCTTTGGGTTTTATTATCAGACAGCCCCCCGTAACACTCCCCTGGAGACAACATATAACCCACGGTCTGTGTCCCCCAATGAAAAGGCGAGAAAGGAATATAGACATTCTAATATATTTTATATATATATATATATATATATATATATATATATATATATATATATATATATATATGTATATATATATATATATACATATACATACATACATACATACATACATTATATATATATATATATATATATATATATATATATATATATATATATATATATATATATATATATATATATATATATATATATATACACACACACACACACACACACACACACAGAGATATATAGATTATATATGTATATATATGAATCTTATATATACACACAGATAGATAGATATCTATATCTATGTATCTCTCTCTATCTCTGTCTCTCTATATCTATATAAATATAGAGATCTAGATATAGATATCTATATCCTCTACCAGAGGCCTGGGAGTTTGAGGGTTCTGCGAAAGGATCTTCGTTGTTCCCAGCACTGCGCTTTTCTGGACAGAGAGTTCAGATGTTGCTCCTGGAATCTGTTACAGCCATTTTTCTAACTTAGGGGGTCACTGCTCCAAGGGCTCCTATCACCACTGGAATTACTGTTACCTTCAACTTCCACATCTTCTCCAGTTGTTCTTTAAGGCCCTGGTATTTCTCTAGCTTCTCATATTCCTTCTTTCTAATGTTGCTGTCATTAGGTACTGCCACATCTATTATCATTGCTGTCTTCTGATCCTTGTCTACTATTACAATATCTCGTTGGTTTGCTACCACTTGCTTATCCATCTGGATCTTAAAGTCCCACAGGAGTTTAGCCATTTCATTCTCCACCACTTTTTCTGGGGTCTCCCACCTGGATGTAGGGGGACTTAGCCCATACGCTGTACAGATATTCCTGTATACAATTCCCTCTACTTGGTTGTGGCGTTCAGTGTACGCTGTTCCTGCTTTCATTTTGCATCCAGCCACTATATGTTGGATTGTTTCCGTGGTTTCTTTACAGTGTCTGCATCTTGGGTCTTGTCTTGTGTAGTAGATCCCTACTTCTATGGATCTGGTACTTAGCGCCTGCTCTTGTGCTATGATTAGTGCCTCTGTGCTGTCCTGGAGTCCAGCTTTCTCCAGCCATTGGTAGGATTTCTTCATGTCAGCCCCCTCCATTATCTGTCTATGGTACATCCCATGCAGCGGCTTGCCATGGCACTTCTTGTTCTTCCTTCCCGGACTGCTGTTGTTGCTGTCTTAGGCTCTCCCTCAGCATCTCATCTTTTGTTGCCATTTTCCTGATGTATTCCTGTATACTTCTTGTTTCATCCATGATGG
>NC_134354.1:326285827-326300827 GCF_048569485.1 Anomaloglossus baeobatrachus
CTAAGCATCTCTGGGAACTCCTTGAAGATTGTTGAAAGACCATTTCCGGTGACTACTTCTGGAAGCTCATCAAGAGAATGCCAAGAGTGTGCAAAGCAGTAATCAAAGCAAAAGGTGGCTACTTTGAAGAACCTAGAATATAAGACATATTTTCAGTTGTTTCACACTTTTTTGTATTACATTCCACATGTGTTAATTCATAGTTTTGATGCCTGCAATGTGAATCTACAATTTTCAGAGTCATGAAAATAAAGAAAACTCTTTGAATGAGAAGGTGCGATCCGGTTCTCTGTATTACTTGTGTTGCACTTCTGGGTTTAGTGGCTGCCTGTCTGCTCCATGACCTGACGCTGCAGAGGTCATGGCAGTGTAGTGAGGTTGCTCATACTGCTGCCGCCTGCCAGTGTCAGTGTGCCTGCAGAGTTCCGCGGAGGAGAACGGAAGACAGAGGAGAGGCCATCGGTGCTTGGAGCAGGTAAGCGCTCAGTGAGCCGAAGATGCAGGGAGACACAAATCTGCAGGGGACAGGAGCTGCATAAGATGGGAACTATATGGAAAAAGGAGCCACATGGGACGAGATCTGCAGGGGTGAGGAACTATATGGGAAAAGGAGCCACATGGAACAGGATTTGCAGGAGAAAAGGAGCACATGGGATGAGATCTGCTGGGGAAACAGGCCATAACAGTGTCAGCAGCAGATCCCCCATAACAGTGTCAGTGGCAGATCCCCCAGATAATGCTGCTGTTGAGTTTACAGTTACATTGGTGAAATATTACAGTATGTTATTTGGGTTATTAAATATTTTACCACATTTTCTGCTTCAAATTTTTTTCCCCTATTTTACACTTCTAAAACCTGGGTGCGTCTTTTAGTCCGGTGCGTCTTATAGTCCGAAAAATACGGTATATAAAAAGCATAAAGTTATTGATACAGATCTATGCTCCCATTATCCAATAGACAAAAAAAATCTTGTGCCATTTGGCGGTTATGAGTGAAAGTTAGGAGTCCAGTGTATTAAAGGAAGCACACTGCCCAGTCCATAAAAACAGACTGCTTTATGTACATATAAACTCTTTAACATGCCTTTCTGCATTTTAGTTAGCATTTGTGACATCAAAATAGTATTCAAATTATCCCTCCAGTGAGGAAGGAGACAAATTTCTAGGTGGCACTAGAGTTTGTCTCCTTCCTCACTGGAGGGATAATTTGAATAATTCCCAGAGGGGCATTGCAGCTATAAGTCCCTTTACTGACAGCCAGACTGGTTTGTCAGGTCTCCATAAGGAGAATAGTCTTCCCCGTGGTCCCCACATAGCTTATCATAAGCCAGATCAGATACCCATACTTTGCACTGACTAAGGTCAATCACCCTGAAACACCAGGTCTGCAAATTGGGTTTCTGATCTGGCAATAAAGCCTAAGTCTTATGAAAAGGCTTGTTTAAAATGCCACATTTGACTTTAAGGATTGCTACTTCCAATAGGTGGCGCTAGAGTTTGTCTCCTCCCTCAATGGAGGGACAATTTGAATAATTCCCAGAGGGGCATTACAGCTATAAGTCCCCTTACTGACAGCCAGACTGGTTTGTCAGGTCTCCATAAGGAGAATAGTCTTCCCCGTGATCAAAATAGTATAAATTAGTTAAAGCTCAAAAGTGTAAAACATGGAAATCTTTGTGGATTCAATGATCCCATTTTAATTTTTGGTGTACCAATTGTTAGGTTACGTACCCATGATGAGTGTTACTCGCATTTTTTAAGCTGTGTCAAAAACACAGCGTTTTACAGTACAAGCAAAGTGGATTGTATTATTAGAATGCTCATGTCCATTTCTTTCTTATGGTGCGTAAACTGACCTGCGGTGCATTTTTTCCAAGCCACACCATGTGAATTTATCTTGCGGATACACCGAGTTTTCAGTGTGGACTTTCCCCCCATAGACTTGCATGAGATACGGAAAATCCGCAGGTAAAAACCGCATATGCGTTTTTAGTCCATTTACCAGGGCTGTGGAGACTCCAACTCCTCAATTTCCCTGACTCAGACTCCCTCATACAGGACTCATGTTTGTGATAAATTTACTGTAGTAAAATGGTAACATCAGGCTTTAAA
This sequence comes from Anomaloglossus baeobatrachus, assembly GCF_048569485.1. Lineage (NCBI taxonomy): Eukaryota > Metazoa > Chordata > Amphibia > Anura > Aromobatidae > Anomaloglossus > Anomaloglossus baeobatrachus. Next base: position 326,287,940 of record NC_134354.1, read on the forward strand.
TCGTTACTATGCAATAATCAAGCTGTTTAGATAGAACATGAAATATATTTATTGGAATACAAGCTTAGGACACAAAAAAACTTTAATGTAAATATGCACTACTATCTAATTGTAAATATGCAATACACTATGCAGTAAGTGGGGAAAAAAAAATACTATATTACGTACCGGTAATGGGATTTTCCTGAGTCCACGACAGCACCCACGAGAGAGGGATCCGCCCCCTTCAGGACAGGAAACCTACAGATAAAAAGGGGCGGTCCCCCTCCCTCATCAGTTGGTTGCAGAGACCGGGAGAGGAACCGCCAAAGAATTAGTAAATAACACAGACCAATCCCAGGACACCGAAGCGTGAGAAAAAACAAACAAAGAAAGGGCAGGGGTGTAAAGGGTGCTGTCGTGGACTCAGGAAAATCCCATTACCGGTACGTAATATAGTCTTTTCCTTTCGGCACGACAGCACCCACGAGAGACTTAGAGAGAAGACACACTGAGGGCGGGATAACCACGTGAAGAGCCAAGCTGCCAAATGGAAGGTCAGTGGAAGAACCAAAGGCCAGCCGGCAGAGCCCGGAAAAGTGGAAGGAGAAGACCAGGGCACAGCCTTCCAAAACCGTCGAGGAGACATCCGCCACAGCCACCAAGTAGGAGGCCACCTCCCAGGAGAACGATCCATCGCCGAGGAGGACAGGAGAACAGGCTGCACCACAGACGCGAGGGAAACAGTAGCCCACAGCCATCGGGGCAAGGGACGGCACGACACCAGAGGAGCGCAGCCGGAACCCTGAAAGACAAAAAACAAAAGACCCATCCAGCCGCCAAGGGGCCGCCGAGCGACCCAAGGGGGGGGGGGGGGGGGGGGGGACGGACAGCGCCCCCCCAATAATCAAGGACGCGAAAGGAAGGGAGAAAGAGCACATGACAGAGTGGCTTGAGGGGCGCAAAGGGTAGGGCGCCCAACCCTAGAGCAAGATCCCAGGGAGGAGAGCCGGTATAAGGACCGGCTGGCAGCGGCCCCCCAGCCGGAAGGAGGCGCACAACCCCTCAGAACACGCAAGACGGGATTTAAACAGGGCGCCCAGGGCAGAAACAGGCACCCGGAGGGGACCGACCGAGAGACCCATAACCCTTCCCGACAGGAGAACGGCAGAACAGAGGACAACGGAATACAGCAGATGAGGAGGGAGGAAGGGAGGGCAGGAAGAGCATCCACAGCCGACCACAAGGTTGGGAGCGGACTGGCGGCCTATAGCGCAGCAAGGACGGGAAGGCAGCAACGCCCTGACAAAAAACACACCGGCAAGGGGAGCCCTGTGACGCGGGGGGAAGGAAAGGACTCCGTGACAGGAGGGCTGGCCGGGACGGAAGAACCTAGGGGCGCCCGAACAAGCACGGCACCCAGGAGAGATAACCAGGGACGGACAGCAAGGAACACCAGAAGCGAAGCATGAAGCCCGAGGCGCCAGGCCCGGCGCAAGGCCAGGGAGGCGCAAGGCGGCAGAGGCGGAAGACCAGAACACAGGCCCCCGCGGTCCAAAGGCCAAGAGGCCCAGAGGCCAAGAGGCCCAGACGCACAGAGGGCCAGACGCACAGAGGGCCAGACGCACAGAGGGCCAGACGCACAGAGGGCCAGACGCACAGAGGGCCAGACGCACAGAGGGCCAGACGCACAGAGGGCCAGACGCACAGAGGGCCAGACGCACAGAGGGCCAGACGCACAGAGGGCCAGATGCACAGAGGGCCAGAGGCACAGAGGCCAAGAGGCCCAGAGGCCCAGAGGCAGGAGACACAGAGGTCCAGAGGCACAGAGGCCAAGAGACACAGAGGCCAAGAGGCACAGAGGCCAAGAGGCACAGAGGCCAAGAGGCACAGAGGGCAGGAGGCCAGGAAACACAGAGGGCAGGAGGCACAGAGGCCCGAGGCCAGGAGGCACAGAAGCAGGAGGCCAGGAGGCACAGAGGCACAGGGCCCGGAGGCTCAAGGCCGGGAGGTCCAGAGGCCAGGAAGCCACAGAGGTCAAGAAGCCACAGAGGCCACAAAGGCCAGGAGGCCCAGAGACCAGGAAGGCCGGAGGTCAGGAGGCAAGGAAGCACAGAGGCCAGGAGGCCCGGAAGCACAGAGGCCAGGAAGCACAAGACCCGGAAGCACAGAGGCCGGAGACACGAGACCAGGAGGCAACAGAGGCACGCGGCCAGGAAGCACAAGGCACAGAGGCCCGAGGCCAGGAGGCACCGAGGCAGGAGGCACCAAGGCCAGGAGGGAGAGAAGCCCGAGGCCAGGAGGCAGAGAGGCCCGAGGCCAGGAGGCACAGAGGCCCGAGGCCAGGAGGCACAGAGGCCCGAGGCCAGGAGGCACAGAGGCCCGAGGCCAGGAGGCACAGAGGCCCGAGGCCAGGAGGCACAGAGGCACGAGGCCAGGAAGTACAAGGCCAGGAATCACGAGGCCCGGAGCACGAGGCCAGGAAGCACGAGGCCAAGAAGCACGAGGCCAAGAAGCACGAGGCCAAGAAGCACGAGGCCAAGAAGCACAGAGGACCGAGGCCCCGAAGCACAGAAGCCCGGAGGTACCGAGGCCAAGAGGTACCGAGGCCAAGCGGCACAGAGGCCAAGCGGCACAGAGGCCAAGCGGCACAGAGGCCAACAGGCACAGAGGCCAACAGGCACAGAGGCCACAGAAGCCAGGAGGCCCAGAGGCCACAGAAGCCAGGAGGCCCAGAGGCCACAGAAGCCAGGAGGCCCAGAGGCCACAGAAGCCAAGAGGCCCAGAGGCCACAGAAGCCAGGAGGCCACAGAAGCCAAGAGGCCCGGAGGCCACAGAAGCCAAGAGGCCCGGAGGCCACAGAAGCCAAGAGGCCCGGAGGCCACAGAGGCCAGGAGGCCACAGAGGCCAGGAGGCCACAGAGGCCAGGAGGACACAGAGGCCAGGAGGACACAGGGGCCAGGAGGACACAGGGGCCAGGAGGCCACAGGGGCCAGGAGGCCACAGAAGGCCACAGAGGACACAGGAGTCCACAGAGGCCAGGAGTCCACAGAGGCCAGGAGTCCACAGAGGCCAGGAGTCCACAGAGGCCAGGAGTCCACAGGGGCCAGGAGTCCACAGGGGCCAGGAGTCCACAGGGGCCAGGAGTCCACAGGGGCCAGGAGTCCACCGGGGCCAGGAGTCCACCGGGGCCAGGAGGCCACAGGGGCCAGGAGGCCACAGGGGCCCAGGAGCTCAGAGGTCAGGAGGGCACAGAGGCCACCGAGCACAGACCAAGAGGGCACCCCAGCGCACACCCCAGTGCAGACACCACCAGGACGCCTGCCACAGAGAGCAGAGGCGGCCAGGAATTCCACAGCAGGAGGGACGCTGACGGCAGAGGGACCGTCCCAGAAGGGGACCAACCCCGGACAGAAGGGCAGGGGGAAGGGCTGGCAGAGATCCACAGCCGAGCCCCCCCGATCCGCAGAAGCAGGAGCACTGCCGGGCTACCGTTGTGGAGACAGAACGCGGACGCGGCAGGCCCAGGACACCCCCTCCCGCGTGCACACGCCGTGTAGCGGTGAAGACGCAGGCACGTGTCAGGGAGAGGCTCCGGCCCGACCGCCATAGCAACTCACCAGCACCGCAGCGTCCGGCCAGGATGGAGGGGACCACGGGCTTCACCAGGAACCTTCCCGGCCGCTCCCCTGGAAGCGCTCCAGCATACTTCCGGGTCACTGCAGCAGGGAGCGTGTGCCGACGCGGCAGGGCCCCCCCCGCCGCGCACACGTTCCGGTAGAAGCACGCTGTGCTGCAGGCGTCATATCCCTGGAGGCAAAGCCGGACCAGGAGAAAAAGGACGAGGTGCACCGGAGGACGGAGTCCACGAGGGGAGCTCCACCGACCGTGCTTCCGGATCCTGAGCTCCGCCGTTCCCTTGGAGACCTCACGAACTCAACTGGACCCAGGTACTGTAGGTTCCGATCCCTGCAGGACAGGAAACCAACTGATGAGGGAGGGGGACCGCCACTTTTTATCTGTAGGTTTCCTGTCCTGAAGGGGGCGGATCCCTCTCTCGTGGGTGCTGTCGTGACGAAAGGAAAAAAAAAAAAAAAATCAGTTTTCAACAAAAACGTACAGATTTGTGCAGTCTATGAATTTCTTCAAAGAAATAGTATGGCCACCATCACCTTCAAAGAGGACCTCAAATCTGACCTAATTATTTTAAGGCTAGAGAAACAGCCTCTACACTAACTTGGGTTGGTGGCAAAGTGGTGACCACATGGGCAATGACCACATGGACATGTCCAACAATTTCAAGAGTATAAAGGAATTACCTCATGCACAGTCAGTTTTGATGAACGGTTGAACTCTTCTACTTCTTCCAGAGCAAATGAAAGCCTTTACTGAAATATGTTCAATATTATTGCTATCGGAGTGGAATCTTTTTCCCTGCGGCAATGTTTTTTCTGCTCCAGGTAGTCCAAATACTCTTCAAAATTAAACTGATCTGGTGAGGATAAAGATATGGCAGCAGTAGCACTGGCAAGATCCAAATCCTTTTGCTCTTGGCAGTCCTGTAGCCACTCATCCTGTTATCTCTGTCAGAGCTTATTTTCCTTTGGTAAGCTGTTGATCATCCAGAAATGTACAATGACTTGGGTCCACAAAGTGCTGTCAGAAGAATTTTATTTTCTAATAGCAGAGTCTGTCTCCATCTCATTGAAGCAGCAATGCCATCTGTGATTAAACCTACTCTTTGCGACAGACAAAACAGCAAGTTCTTCCACGCCTTTATGAAAATGCCGGAAGTTAAATCTTCACCATGTAATTTTTTTAGTCACTGTAAATGGGTGATGAAGCAATTCCTTCAATTTAGCTGTGTCCTTTTACTTTCATTTAATGTAAACTGAATGTTGGCCATGTCTACAAGAAGGTATTTCAGCTCCAGCAATCACTCAATCAAATAAGTGCTGGCTCACGAGTGGCTTGATAGACAATTGCCCCTTTTCCAGAAAGTCTCCAAGACGGAATTAATTTTATGGGTTTTGGCAGCAATAACCAAATTTCTTAACTTTGCCAGAGTTGCAGAATATCTCTTATTGCCACCTGCAGCGTCTGCACAACACAGCATATGTGATAAATAGGAAAGATGTGAAGCAGCTTCAACAAGATCATCTAATTCTAAAGGATCATTCTGCTGTTCTGTACTAATATCTGTTTTTCAGTCACATGAACAGGACTGCGGCTCCATCTGAAATATATTGAATCTGAAATTTTCGTTTAGCTGCTAGTCACCTTCATTATTCTAATTCATCAGTTTAATTGTATTTATGTTTGAAGCATTGTCAGTTACAATAGCAAGAACCTATATACAGCATTGAATTACTGTACGCAATTTATGATATATATTTTAGGAGTCTGAGTCATTCCATTTTATACAGACTCCAACTCCACCAAAATGGACATTGACACTACAGCCCTGGCGTTTAACCAGTGTAACGCACCAAAAACGCATCGAAATAAAACATATCAGGTATTAATAAAGTTGGTTGACACACAAGCAGCAGAACAGGAAGTTGCCCAACGCAAAGAATTCAACATCCCAATACACAAACACAGACAAAAAAAAAATAAATATAAAAATATAGATATAGGATAAAAATAATACATAGAATACATGGAGAGATGGATATCCTGCAGCTATATGATGTCACAACCCCCAACATATTATAGGCTTGCACACTTTAGTACATTTCATGTGGCAATAAAGGATATTTAGTCCTGTTTAACCTATTAAACAAACAACCCCCCCACCTCCGACGTGGGGTCCCCCCTAATTTTGACAACCAGCAAAGCTAAAGCAGACAGCTGGAGGCTGATATGATCAGGATGGGAAGGGCCATGGTTATTGGTCTGTTCCTAGCCTAAAAATACCAGTATGCAGCCACTCCAGAAGTAGTGCATCACATTAGATGCACCAATTCTCGCGCTTTGCCTTGGCTCTTCCCGATTGTAGTCATGGAAGTTGGGGTTGATGTCAGCCATGTAGTGCCAGTTGGCATAAAGCTGTGGTTTTAGTAATGGAGGGGAGTCTGACACCTGCATTAATAACCCAGTAAGAAGAAAAAAAAAAAGCCACACACACCTTAAATACAAACAAAATAAAAAGCACACCATGCAGGTCAGACATAGTCCAGGGTTTGACGTAATCCACAAATGGCAACCTGAAAGCAACAAACAATATAGACTGTCCCTCATTCACCAATATATTCGAAAACAAAAGTTCCCAACTCCAACGTAAACCAGCAGTTGCCACGACGTTCCTTGATTACCTAGATCAAAGGCTATGGAGCTTCAGAATGATGCTCAATAGTCTTTGAGCAGCAGCCACTCCAGTTTCACGCTGCACATTGCGAGACCAGGGACACTAATGAGCAGACGTTCAGAACGTAACCACTCATCACAGTCGCCGGGTGTCGCAGAGCGCGGAGTTTGAGAGGGGAGTGGCTGCTGCTCAAAGGCTCTTGTGGGCTACGTCAGACCTGCATGGGAGGGTTAATAACATGGTGAACCAAGGAAAGTGTAGGGGAGTGTTCTTTCAAATCAACTATTTAGCATGTGGTTTTATTTCACGTACTTGGTTAGTAATGGCGGAGTCTGATGCGAGGGCTTGATGCCAGCTGACAACCCCAACCACCATTACGCAGATTGCCACAGCACTAGGACAATCAGGAAAAAGAGCCAAGGCCAAGGGCCAGAATTGGCACGTCTACTGTGAGGTGCCACTTCTGGGTCGGTTACCAACGGTTATACTCGGAAGGGCCCAATAACCATGGACCTTCCCAGCCTGATAATATCAGTTTGCTGCTGTCAACTTTACCTGTGCTAGATATCAAAAATAAGGGGAACCCCACATCCTTTATTTTAAATTATTTATTAAGTTAAACATGCTTTAGTGCCACATGAAAGGAAGTAAAGGGTTCAATTGTAAAATATGTAGGGGGTTTGTGATATTATATAGCTGCAAGATATCTCCCTATCTATTCTATATAATATATTTGAATCCATTTAGCTATATCTTCATATTTTTGTGTGTTTGTATATGTGTGTTTGAGTGTATTGAGACGTTGGTGGTTATAATTATGCATACATTTTATACCACTATAATCTGTAATAAATTGTTTTGTTTGCTTTGGGCAACTTCCCGAATGCTCTACTGCCTATGTTTAAACCAACTTTGAGTCAAAAACACGTGTCAAAAACGCATTGGGCAAAAAACCAAAGTGAACCTAGCTGAATTTCTGCATCAATCCTCCACCTGTGTCAAAAACTGATCATGGGAACATAGCCTTAACCTAATGGATAAGTGTAACCTTTATCAGAAATAGAGAAAGCAACATTAAACAGATCATATTTAGTCGCAAAGAGATTTGATGTTAAGATATAGAGCTCAAATAGAGGTCCCAGGAAAACCGAATTGTAATAAACACATTACATATGCAAACAGCCTTACCATAAAAAGCCTAAGCACTTTCCCTTAGTATTTTCCTAAACTATAGCTAAATTACAGCTAGTTTAACTACATTAGGAAAATAGAATAATCAGGAATCACCCAAAATGTTATTTTCAAACCTACAAAAAGGGAAATTATCTGATAATATTTTTTCTATATTACCAAATCAAAATGTAAACTGGGTGCATGATAAAAGCATAACAGATTTCTTAGTTCTTTTTCCCTTATTACAGAGTTATTAGCATCTACTGCATGGGGTTCTGAACTTCCTCAGGATCAACAAGTTAGGTTATTGGTTAAACTTGATGGACTTTTGTCTTCTTTCTAACTTAAAATTATGCACGCTACCTGTTGTCCATACTGCATACTCATTGCTCCTTGAGGTCGACCCTGCATGGCCATTGGGTATCTCTGTGATGTCTGTGAAGAATAAGGCTGCACTGGGTAACCAGAATGCCCTTGCTGAGGACCAGGTTGTTGGCTGTATGGGTTACTCGAGCCATATGGTTGGGGTCTCATCTTTCCCATTTGATCCATGGGACTGCCAGGCTGTGGAAAACAAAAAGCCACACTTAAAATCTCAGATTTTATTAACAAATATATAACATTTTTATTGTTTCGAAAGTTTGGTTATTTTACACACATACATTTTAACACATCCCCATGCGCACAATTACACAGCTAGTATGGATTTCCCTAATGCATACAATACCTCTGTAATCTGCATACTTTCTAAGAAGTTGACGTGTGCTGATTCTTCCATATGACTTGGTAGTGAAGGGTTGTGTAGGTAGTGATGGAGGGTGAATACATGGATTGCCAGTGTTCCAACAGTAATTAACCTGCTTATTACCTCTGGGACTGCTCTGATGAAGGCTGGCGGTAAACCTATTTATAACTTGAAGGGCAAGCAGCCGAAGTGTAACAAGTCCCAGCTGTACACCCATATGAAGTGCGACCAAAAGCTGTCTGGTGCTGAATGCTGGCAGGGAATGAATGACAGGATCTGTGCTTTGGGGACACGAGGTAGAAAGTTACGAAAACTTAAAGGGGTTGTCCGACATAAAAATTTTTGAGCTTAAGCTAATCTGTGCTGTATTGTCATATTAATCACCCCTACATTGTTATTTTTTGTTTTCTAACTTTTGTTCCTCTTGAATTATCCCTTTATTCTCTGCAGCTCCTTGTTTACATTCAGCTCCAGCAAACATGACCACTTCCTGTGCTAAACCTCCCAGTCACAGCTGGCACCGCCCGGCCTCACTGTCCAGCCCCTCCCTCTGCACACACATTCCCTGTCAGTATTCTGCCCCAGCACCTGACCTGTTATCACTACAGCATTGCAAATAACAGCCCCACATCGGGCTCTGCACCGCATACACGCATCGGGCTCTGCACCGCATACACGCATCGGGCTCTGCACCGCATACACGCATCGGGCTCTGCACCGCATACACGCATCGGGCTCTGCACCGCATACACGCATCGGGCTCTGCACCGCATACACGCATCGGGCTCTGCACCGCATACACGCATCGGGCTCTGCACCGCATACACGCATCGGGCTCTGCACCGCATACACACATCGGGCTCTGCACCGCATACACACATCGGGCTCTGCACCGCACACACACACACACACACACACACACACACTGCGCTCTGCACCGACCCCCCCCCCATAGGGAACACATGTAGGGAGTACACTCACCCGTCCTCGGTCCCCGTCGCTCCTGCACGTTCGTCCGCTGTCTGTGCTATGGCCATATCAGCACAGTAGTGAAGTCACCGCTGTGCTGAAGAGAGCACAGACAGCGGGACAGTGATGAGAAGCAACGCTCCTTCTCATCAGCGCTTTCAAATATACCGGCATCTGTGATCTGTGATGCCGGTACATTTGAATGTGCGATCCTGAGCAGGGGTCCGGTGCCGGTGGTGAAACCACGGCAGCCGCCGCCATGCCCCGCCCCCAGGTCCCACAGAAGTGCAGGGGGAGGTTGTGGGCAGAGTACAGGGTGCGGGGGAATGTGTGGGGGGGGGTGCAGGGAAGGGGGCGGTGACTTCACGCACTGTACCTGCGCAGCAGGGCGGCGACATGCTGTTTCCAGATTTGCATGTCAACATGGCCCTCCCATGTTGACATGAAATGACCGGAAGCAGCAAAATCGCGGCAGGAGCGGTCACATGACCACTCAGCCAGGGTAGAGGGGCTGACAGCAGGGCAGGTAAGTGGTCACTATCTACTTACCTGCCCCAATGTAGCCCAATAGGGTAATAATGAAAAAAACTCAAAATAAGCCGGACAATCCCTTTAAATCTGCCTTTCTGAACAGCCACCTAACCCATCCCTCTGCTCACCAGTAATATAGAAAGCTGAAGGAAGGGGAGGAGGGTGGTAGGAGAAAACAACTGGCAAGTTGAATTCATGGCTAATTTACATGGTTGCAAAGAACAGATGTGAAGAAGGAGCATTTACATGAACATGTAAAAGTACCTTCAGCAAAATGTCTGTAGCAATAATGTAATAAAAAAGGCCCATATTTGACACTATTGCTAAGAATTGTAAAACACATTTTTTTCACATTCCAATTTAAGTCGAAGTTGGAATCACAGTCATATAGTAAAGTCTACTTGACACTGAAACACAGCCAATAAAATAGAATACTACATTTACCTTCTAAAAAGGACAGCATAATAGTCAGGCTATTTTCAGCAGTCTCTTAGGGCTAATTAACATGTCAGTGATTTTTTACTACACTGTGTGCATAATTATTAGGCAAGTTGTATTTTAGAGGATTTTGTTTTTTTATTGATCAACAACTATGTTCTCAATCAACCCAAAAGACTCAAATATCAAAGCTTAATATTTTTGGAAGTTGGAGTGGTTTGTTTTTTTTTAGATTTGGCTATTTTAGGAGGATATATCTGTTTGTGCAGGTAACTATTACTGTGCAGAATTATTAGGCAACTTAATAAAAACCAAATATATTCCCATCTCACTTGTTTATTTTCACAAGGTAAACCAATATAACTGCACAGAATTTAGAAATAAACATTTCTGACATGCAAAAACAAAACCCAAAAAAAATTAGTGACCAATATAGCCACCATTCTTTATGATGACACTCAACAGCCTACCATCCATAGATTCTGTCAGTTGCTTGATCTTTTTACGATCAACATTGCGTGCAGGAGCCACCACAGCCACCCAGACACTGTTCCGAGAGGTGTACTGTTTTCCCTCCCTGTAGATCGCATTTTATGAGGGTCTACAGATTCTCTATGGGGTTCAGATCAGGTGAACAAGGGGGCCATGTCATTATTTTTTCATCTTTTAGACCTTTACTGGCCAGCCACGCTGTGGAGTAGTTGGATGCATGTGATGGAGCATTGTGCTGCATGAAATACGTAATTACTTACCGGTAATGTGTTTTTTCTGAACCCATGACGGCACCCTTACATCGTGGTGCCGTCATGGGTGCTGGAAAAATACGTAAATTACTTACCGGTAATGTGTTTTTTCTGAACCCATGACGGCACCACGATGTAAGGGTGCCGTTATGGGTGCTGGAAAAAATCATATTTTTCTTGAACGATACAGACTTCTTCCTGTACCACTGCTTGAAGTTTTCTAGAAACTGGCAGTAGGTCTGGGAGTGGAGCTTCACTCCATCCTCAACCCGAAAAGGTCCCACAAGTTCATCTTTGATGATACCAGCCCATACCAGTACCCCACCTCCACCTTGCTGGCGTCTGAGTCGGAGTGGAGTTTTCTGTCCTTTACTGATCCAGCCTCTGGCCCATCCATCTGGCCCATCAAGAGTCACTCTCATTTCATCAGTCCATAAAACCTTTGAAAAATCAGTCTTAAGATATTTCTTGGTCCAGTCTTGACGTTTTATTTTGTTTCTTGTTCAAAGGTGGTCATTTTTCAGCCTTCCATACCTTGGCCATGTCCCTGAGTATGGCACACCTTATGCTTTTTGATACTCCAGTAACATTGCAGCTCTGAAATATGGCCAAACCGGTGGCAAATGGCATCTTGGCAGCTTCACGCTTGATTTTCCTCAATTCATAGGCAGTTATTTTGCGCCTTTTTTGGCCAACACGCTTCTTGCGGCCCTGTTGGCTATTTGCCATGAAACGCTTGATTGTTCGGTGATCACGCTTCAAAAGTTTGGCAATTTCAAGACTGCTGCATCCCTCTGCAAGACATCTCACAATTTTGGACTTTTCCGAGCCTGTCAAATCTCTCTTCTGACCCATTTTGCCAAAGGAAAGGAAGTTGCCTAATAATTAAGCACATCTTATATAGGGTGATGTCATTACACCACACCCCTCCTCATTACAGAGATGCACATCACCTGATTTACTTAATTGGTAGTTGGTTCTCAAGCCTATACAGCTTGGAGTAGGACAACATGTATAAAAAGTATCCTGTGATCAAAATACTCATTTGCCTAATAATTCTGCACACGATGTATATGGAAACATAATCCACGTTTAATCAGTGTTTTGAATCAGACTTTCAGCAGCTTGCTTAGTGCCAGTGTTTCCCGTCAGAGTTTTAGGGTTTTTTTGCGTGTGTGATGGGATCGGAGTTCTGGGATTTTTATTTTTTACATGGACTCAGCCTTGCAATGGCACATTTCTTATCGATTCTGTGCAGTTCACTTGATCTGCAAAGAAACGTGGACTTGTGGACTGTCACATACAAGTACGAGTTCAATTAGTGAAAAACACACAGACAGAACTATCAAAAACGGACATCTGAATGGGACCTTATGTGTAATGAAATGAAGCTGCCGCTTTATAGCGCTTGCAGCACAATGGCAATCCTGTTAACAAAAGACTCTGCTAACAGTTTCTAAAACATTAATTTTAAAAACAATAATAAAAGGAAATCATTAGTTGATATTCATCCACCAGAGGTTGCGGTCACTGACTAATCCCTTTGTCTTAAAAATATAACCGTCTCTAATATCTGGTCATGATCTCTCTAAAACCATTGCTTTGACCAATATGGTTTTAAAGGGAAGGTGCCACGTTTTTTTAATTTTTCAATTCATATTTAGTATAGAATCAATTATTTTTAATACAAAATTAAATTGTTTATTTTTTATTCTATTTTTACTCAAACAATGGGGGCTGTCATCTTGGATTTGCTTTGTGTAACTGCTTTGCTGCTTCCTGCTGTGACCAGGACACGCCCCGTGGGCTGTACTAATCTAAGGTCTGGGAGGAGACCGCCGCCATCTTTGTGGAGCCCACAGCATATACTGCGTAGTATTCCACTTTCCCCCTGAGCACGGCGTTAAGCGGCTATCTGCAGCATTAGGCAGGTATTGTACTACAGATGTCACGCTGCGATCATTGCAACCCTCCCCATGTAACTCACCTCAGACCTTTGC
>NC_134354.1:326305827-326323327 GCF_048569485.1 Anomaloglossus baeobatrachus
CTTTGGTTAGATGTTTTCTGAAAGTCAATAGGGAAATATTAAACAATAGACTAGGCCACATTTAGCGAAAAGAAAAAAAAAATCTTTATTGCCTGTAGCAGCAACTGGGAGGGTACTGGGCACTGGGAGGGTCAGTTCTGATATAGTCCTGGTATGTGTAGAGCTTGCTCCACATGCTGGGACCTGGGCTGGCCTCTATCCACAATTGCCTCCTTTGCAACATAGAAGCGGTTATATATATATATATATATATATATATACATACAGGTTACAGGTATGTGTGCTCCATTATGGTTCTGCTTTTAACTTTATCTAGGAGGCCGCATGGCACATGAAATACAGAATATAGAGTAGGACCCCCCTATTGAGATTTGCCGTGACGTTGGCGGGGGTGGCTCAAAGAATTGATCAATTATTTGCTAAAAATCTCATTTATATTACAGCACAGTTGGAATAAATCTGTGAAATTGCACTTTTTATATGATGCATGCCATTTTCAGATCGTGCTGGCTCCCCTCTCTCTAATAGCACAACTATATCGATGGCCTATCCTTAGAATAGGTCAACAATATCTGATCAGTAGGTGTGAGACAAGTAGCACCCCCACCTAACAGTTGTTCCAGATGCTGGCAGTGGCCAGATTTGCTTAATTGTGGAGGTGCACAACAAAGATCAGTCAGCCATAGGAATACTGTAGAGGCCACAGCTGGGTACTACCCTAATGACCGGCCAATAATAAATTATGTGGTATGATTGCTTCGTTTGACCTCTATAGGCAGCAAAGATTTTTTTCCTCAGTTTGAGAAACTGACTCAATGCTTCTTTGGTTAGCTTTTAGCAGTCTTTTGGTGATTTTTTTTTTTGTTGCCCATTTCAAAATCACAACATGACTTCTGTTAAACAATTAGTTACTGCCAAATCATTTACACACATGTGTGTAAAATACTAATGCAGACACTACAAATTACTTTAAAGAATAACAGCTTATTTCAATAAACTTTGTACAAATAAGATCCGTACCCAAGACCAAAATGTGATTTACCAGATGCCTCCCAAATTCCTGTAATGGCAGATAATAGGGAAAAGAAGGATTGGGCATCTTGTATTTCAATAACCCAAAATATTTAATTTTAGAGAGGGGGGAGGAGCAGATGTTACAGGAGATGACTTTCAAAAAGAAGTTAGAACGCAATGAACCCCATTGTAAGTCCATGGGGTCTGCTAGGTACTAGCACTACTTATCCAGGTATACATGCTCAATAGAGCTTGAAGCGTACCTGCAGTGTTGAAAGAAAGTTACAGTATTTTTCGGTCTATAAGACGCATCCCAAATTTAGAGAAAAAAAATATGGAGTCAGTCTTCTAATCCGGGGGGGTGACTTACCGAAGGGGGGGCGGCAGCGGTGGTGGAGTGGCGACACCGGAGTCAGGGGCAGAAACTGTCGGTGGTGGCGGCTGTCCTAGTCTGTGGGCTTGAAAGATATGGCACCCGGAGTTGGCGTGTGTGCAGATTGAGCTCTCGGCTCAATGACAAGCACAGATCTCATTTGTGCACACACCACCTCCAGGCGCCATTTTCCTCAAGTCCGCTGCTGGGAGATCAATGGGCTGGAGGTGGCATGAGCACAAATGAGATCTTGAGCCGACAGCTCTACCTGTGCACACGCTGACTCCGGGCTATTTGAAGTCCTCACCACCCGCCAACCCAGCACCAATCCAGCCGCCGCAACTCCTGTCCAGCCATCGCAGCATTGCCCCTGCCTCCTGCTACCCCCTTCTCCACACCCCCTTCCCTCCCGGTAAGCTACATTCAGATTCTAAGATGTATCCCTCACTTTACTTCCAAATTGTTGGGAGTAAAAGTGCATCTTAAAATCTGAAAAATACGTACTTTTCCTGCTGCTAAGCTCCAGTATTCAGGGTGAGGCATAGGGTCTTACAATCACCACTCCCGCACTGAAGACACAGAGCAACAAAGAGGACGCTGATTAGTTTACTGTAGAACAGCACACACTACAGCAGCTCCATAAGCCGGGATATCAGCAAAACGATCAGTAACATTACTTTCTCAGACGTGGAAAAAGCACACACAAAAAAGTTCTCCACTTACACTACTTTGTCAGTCTATGAAATGCAAAGGTGTTAACATTTCTCACGGACCCATGGACTTTTAAAAAAAAATTTTTAACAGATAGCACCCAAGAATGCGGCTGTGTGCATGAGCCCACAGTTTTGGCTTTTTTTTGCGAAATTAAAGCTATATATCCTGTAGATTTCAGCACTGTAATAATTTTCTTGTGAAGCTGGAGGTACTCGTTATGCAGCTACAATATTACCAGTATAGCTTTATCTTGAAAACAATTCTTGCCAGAAAACCTTTTCAAACAGTAGTTTGGAATTTTGCAATAGCAATGGTCAGGCTTTTGAAAAGCAAAAGTCAAGTTCCTTTAAAAATTACCTCCAGTTTGAAAGTATCTTGGCTAATAAAGCATATCAAATACTCACAATTTCTTATGCAGAATTTAATACAGAAAGCAGAAGCGATAAAGCTAGAGAACTGAAGAAGCAGAAAAAAGTAAAATATTTGGTCACCAGAGAGGTTCAGCAGCTATCCGACAAGCCATGAACTCCAACTAACCCATAGTTTGTCACAGAATCTGTAATAAAGCCATGACACTATTAACCCCTTAAGCCCCCAGCCTGTTTTCACCTTAAAGACCCGGCCATTTCTTGCAAATTTACCAGTGTCATTTTGACAGGTTATAACTCTGGAACGCTTCAACGGATCCTGGCGATTCTGACATTGTTTTTTCGCGTCATATTGTACTTCATGTCAGTGGTAAATTTAGGCCGATATGTTTTGCATTTATTTGTGAAAATTTTAGAAATTTGGCGAAAATTTTGCAATTTTCAAAATTTGAAATTTTATGCCCAGAAATCTGAGAGATATGTCACACACAATAGTTACTAAATAACATTTCCCACATGCCTGCTTTATACCAGCGCAATTTTTGAAACAAAATTTTTTTCCGTTAGGAAGTTAGAAGGGTTAAAAGTTAAATCAGCAATTTCTCATTTTTCCAACAAAAATTTACAAAAAAAAAATTTTTTTTTTTTTTTTTTTTTTTTTTAACACAAAAATGTTACTTTAGCCATAAAATTTAGTATTTTCACAAGGGTATCAGGAAAAATGCACCATGAAATGTATCATGCATTTTCTCCTGAGTACACAGATATCTCATATGTGGTGGAAATCAAATGTTTGGGCACACGGCAGGACTCGGAAGGCAAGGAGCGCCATTTGAATTTTTGAGTGCAAAATTAGCTGCACTCATTAGCGGACGCCATGTCGGGTTTGAAGACCCCCTGAGGTGCCTAAACATTGGAGCTCCCCCACAAGTGACCATATTTTGGAAACTAGAGCCCTCAAATAATTTTTCTAGATGTTTGATGTGCACTTTGAACCCCTGGGGGCTTCAAAGACGTTTATAACGTTGAGCCGTGAAAAGAAAAAAAAATGTTTTTACCACAAAACTGTTGCTTCAACTAGGTAGCTTTTTTATTGACAAGGGTATCAGGAAAAAAATGCACCATAAAACGTATTGTGCAATTTCTCCTCTGAGTACACAGATACCGCATATGTGGTGGAAATTACCGTAATTGTTTGGGCGCACAGCGGGGCTCAGAAGAGAAGGAGCGCCATTTCACAGCAAAATTGGTTGGAATAATTAGCAGACGCCATGTTGCATTTAGAGACCCTTTGAGGTGCCTAAACAATGGAGCTCCCCCACCATGTGACCCCATTTTGGAAACTAGACCCCCCATACAAAAAAAAATTAGTTTAGCGAAAAAAAAATACGGATGTCAGTAAAAAAAAAAAAAAAAAAAAAAAAAAAGGAGCGCCTGCAACTGACACTATGGCAAGTGCCACACGAATCTCGCATCGCTTCATCCGGCACAGCCGCATACTCCTGTCTGGAAGAGAGCGACTGTGCCGGATGATGCGATGTGTGCATCGCTCTCACGTGTGGCACTGGGCTGACCCCTACAATATTCAGTAAAAAATACTGTAGTTGACGATTACTACAGTATCATTTCACTGGACCGAAACTAAGTTTATTTGTATTTCTTAGTTTAAAGAAAAAAAAATCAGGACGCACGCACGGATGTGCTGCAAAAAGGGGGGGGGGGGAACTGGGTGGGATGAAAAAAAAAGATGGATGGAGGATGGGAGAGGGCGCGGCGGAGGATGGGAGAGGGCGCGGCGGAGGATGGGAGAGGGCGGGCAGCAGATCAGGGTGAGGTGGTGGAGGCAGCAGATCAGGGAGGGGGGCAGCAGCTGATGAGGGAGAGCGGGCAGCAGATTGGGGAGGGTGAGATGGGGGATGGGGCAGCGTGCAGTAGATCGGGAAGGTGAGATGGGGGATGGGCCAGCGTGCAGCAGATCGGGAAGGTGAGATGGCGGCGAGGGCAGCGTGCAGCAGATCGGGAAGTAAGATGGCGGACAGTGGGCAGCAGAGCCGAGAGGGTGAGCTGGGGGAGAGCGGGCAGCAGATGGGGAGGGTGGGAGATAGTGGAGGGGGCAGCGGCTGATGGGAGAGAGCGGTGGCAGATGGAGGCAGCTGCAGCAGATAGAGGAGATCGGCGGTGGAGGCAGCGGATCGGGGGATCGGCGGCAGGGGCTTACCAGGGCACTTGCAGGGATCGCTCCCGTCGGCTTCCACGGATGGAGTAAAGCAGAGGGGAGTGGTCACCAGCCCCAGATCCACGGTGATTGGAGAGATCGGTCACAAGGCCGGACTCCAATCAGAGCTGGGGGCGGGTGAAGCACCGATCACCCAGCTCCAGCCAATAATCAGTGCTACAGCTGCACTGATATGGCTGGATTTCAATGTTTCACCCATTTTCAATTGCTGAAGCATTACAGTGGCTGTGATTGGCTGAGCAGTGTTCGTCAGCCAATCACAGCCTCCGTAGGTCCGGGGAGGAGGCACCAATCCCTCCTGAGGTCAGGCAGAGGTCCCCTCCTCCCCGAATCTAAGGTTTGTGTGAACCGATTGCACTCACCGGGGCTCCGGGGCCGCGATTTCGCCATGACTTACTGGGTACGTCATGGGTCGTTTAGCACCATGTCACCATGACGTACCCAGTACGTCAAAGGTCGTTAAGGGGTTAATAACACCATTATTAGGCAAGTGAATATTTTGACCATATCAGCTTTATACATATTTTCCAACTCCAAGCTGTATAAATTTAAATACTTATTGGATGAAAATCAGGTGCTGTGAATGTGTGTAAGGAGGGATGGTGTGGCCGAAGGATAATCAACAATATCAAAAGGTGTACAAAATTACTATTACGGCTCATGCGCACGTAACTGCTGAGTATTCTGCAGCGATTTGACAGCACATGTGCGCTTCAAATCGCTGCAGAAACACTGCGTAATGGATGCCGTTTTTTTGTCGAAAAAAAGCAGATTTCATGCGCTCTGGCTGCTGCCCCCACAATAGTCAGAGTGGGAGCTGCATCCATAGCGCACGGAATAACTGACATGCGCATTTTATGAATGCACGTATTTGGTTCAAAATTTTGGCATCCAAATTGCTGCGTTCATAAAAGCATTGTGCGCACGTCTCATGCACAGTCTACATAGATTGTGCTGGGGACGCAGGATGCATACATTTACGCTGCAGTGCAATACGCAGCGTAAATGCATGGAATTACGTAACGTGCGCATGAGCCCTTAGGCTATGTGCGCGCGTTTTGTGTCCAAGCTGAAATTTCTGCAGCGATGTGACAGCACGTGTGCGCAGCAAATCGCTGCAGAAACACTGCGTAATGGATGCAATGTGTTTGCAGCATAGATGCCAATTTTGTGCGCTCTGGATGCAGCCTCTCCCATAGACAGAGTGGGAGCAGCATCCAAAGCGCACAAAAGAAGTGACGTGCTGCATTTTTAAACGCAGTTATTGTCAAATTTTTGACACTCAAATCGCTGCGTTCAAAAAAGCATTGTGCGCACGGATTAAGCACAATCTCAGATTGTCCAGGGTACGCAGGACAAATGCATTTACGCTGCAGTGCTAAATGCAGTGTAATGCATGAAATTATGCTACGTGCGCACGTTTTTGCACTTAAAAACGCTCCATTTTTGGCTGCAAAAGAAGCACAAATGCACACGCAGCAAAAACGCATGCGTTTTTGGCTGTTTTGCTGCGTTTTTGATTACTGCGGTTTGCTGCATTTTTAAAATGTATTACATGCGTGAAAATGCAGTAAAACGCAGGAAAGAATTGACATGTCCATTTTTTTTAAGCTCAAAAACGCAGCTAAAAGCTGTGTGCGGGTGCGGACAGCAAATATAAAAAGTCAAAGACTTTGCTGGGGAAGCAAAGTCATACAGTTTTGAGCCCAATAACGCACAAAAACGCAGTGAAAAACGCTCAGTGCGCACATAGCCTTAGGCTGTGTCCGCACGTCCATGTTCTGGCTTGACAGCTAAACTGCAGCGTTTTGACAAATATAAACACTGCGTTTGACAAAAAAACGCGGTAAAAACGCATATGTTTTTGCCGCGTTTTAAACAGTGCATTTTGAGATTGAGAAGTCATTGGAAGTCAATGAAGAAGTGACATGCTTTTTCTTTAGGCAACGATTTTGACAAATATTTGTAAAACGGTCTAAAAATAAAGCAACGTGCGGATGGAAATTCTGACTTCTCAGACTTTGCTGGGGAAGAAAAACGCATGCATTTTGTCATTGACACAGTGCAGTTTAAAAAGCAACCAAAAAGCAAGAAAAAAAAAAAGCACATGTGCGCACATGGCCTTAGGCAGCTTGCTTTCCTCAGGCAAAATGAGCCACAAAAAGGAATTTAACAATTTTTGACTTTTCAGAATCAGTTAAAGCCCACCAATCAGGATTTTCGTTTATAAGCTGAAGCCAGTGCTATACTGGCACTATCAGGCTGATTCTCTACATACCTGTAGGGATCAGCTCGGATGGTTAGGTTTTGAAATCCAAAAAAGTAAAGTTTATAAAATTAGCTGCTTGTTGAGTGGCAGTTGCACTGGAGCAGATCATATATTCATGGTTATCCCCTCCCACTGTTAGAATTAGCATAAGTATTATACAAATAATTCACTTTGTCTTACAGGACCTGTGCGGTCATACCCATGTTACCAGAAGGGGTGGGGCCTCAGCCTACAAAGCTGAATACCAGGTCCCATGGGTATGACCTCACACAGGTCCTGCAAGAGACAAAGTGAATCGTTTGTATAATACTTATGCTAATTCTAACAGGGGGGGGTAACTATGAATATACTATCTGCTCCATTGCAACTGCCACTCAAGCAGCTGACGATTGTTTTATATTTTACTTTATTGAATTTGAAAGCCTAAACAACAGAGCTGACCACTAATGGTATGTACAGATTCAGCCTGATTTTGCCAGTATAGCACTGGCTTTAGCATATATACCAAAATCCTGGTGATTGGTTCCCTTTAAAATGTATTAGAAAGATTCAGCATACTTAAAATCGCTAAAATATTGGAGGTATGATCACAGAACCATCAAATGTTTGGTAGCAAATAGTCAATATGGTTAAAAAACAAAAAAAACAAACAAACCAAAAACGCACTAACGGTAAGCAATGCTGTAACCTGACCATCACTGAGCAAAACATGTCAAGAGTGCGCCAAGAAATATCTGAAGATAGGGATTCCAATGGTTTTCTGGATTGTGGAGAGGAGAACAACTTTTGAAGGACGAGATAGATTGGCCATCTGGCTGGATCAGTAACTGGCACAGACCTCTACTTTCTAGTGGCTTCTGTTGGCTGGTATTCTTAATGAGCTAAATGGACCTTTTTTTGATTTGAGCTAGATGGACCTTTTTTTAGAGAGGAGCTAGATGGACCCTGTTTTGAGAGGCGCTAGATCAGGGGTCTCAAACTCAGCTGAGTATAAGGGCCGCACATAGAAAAAAAAAATATTTGGGGGCCACATTATTTGCTGGACTCTGACATTTTAGCGATCGCATATTTTTTTCTATACATCATTGGATCACGTTTTTTGAACATTTTTCACTTGTTTATTATAATAAATGTGCACGTTTTTATTTCAGTTTATATATTAAAAATACTTTTTATGGGGAAAAAAAAACTTTTTTTGGGGAAAAAAAACTTTTTTTATATCATTTTACAATTACCACTGTATAGTACTTTTGGCCAACATTTTGTAGTCATATTTCCATCCTGGTCCTCATCTTTTAGTAATGTCCCCATCCTGTAGTAATATTGTCACCTTGTACTAATATGTCCATATTGCCGCCCTGTAGTATTGAGCCCATATAGTTTCCTTGCAGTAATGTGTCCATATTGTCCCCTGTGGTAATGTGCCCATATTGTCCCCATCTTGTGGTAATGTGCCCATATTGTGCCCCATCTTTTAGTAATGTGCCCATTTGTGCCCTGTGGTAATTTGTCCATATTGCCCCCTTGTAGTAATGTGCCCATATTGTCCCCAACTTGTAGTAATGTGCCCTGTGGTAATATGCCCATATTGTCCCCATCTTTTACTAATGTGCCCATATTGTGCCCTGTGGTAATGTGCCCATAATGTCCCCCATCTTGAAGTAATGTGCCCATATTGTCCTCCATCTTATAGTAATGTGCCCATATTGCCCCCTTGTAATGTCCTATTCTGTAGTACTATCCCGTTATGACGTTGTTCACACACACAAAGAAAAAACACACAACACCCCCTCCCCCCCCCAAAAAAAAAATAGAAGATTCTCACCTTTCCTCCGTTCCCTTGGTGTCTTGCAGCCTGCAGGCACCTAGTCCCCATGATGATTGCTGTCTGGTACACTGGGCCGCTGCTGCCACCAGCGTTTTCCTACTGGGGAGCGATTTGCGGCACTGCTCTCCCCACAACTTTGCTAATGACAGCCGCACAGGCCAATCAGAATACACCCACGTTAGCTGCTGGCCCCTGATTGGCCGGCGGCGGCTTCCATTAGTAAAGCTGTCTAGAGGCGTGCTTCTCTGCGCTGTGCTGCAAATTATATTCGCCGAAAGGAAAGTTCTGCGTCCCCGTGTATGTACCAGGCTGCAATTGTCATGGGGTCTAGGTGTCTGAAGACCACAACAAGCAGCCTCGCGTGTTTGAGACCTCTGAGCTAGATGGACCTTTTTGAGTTGAAGAGACTCAAAATCAACTTCTGAACCTACTTTCAGTTTTAGGGTATGCTCACACAGGGCGTTTTTTTTTCTCCAGCAAAACCTTGTTTTGTGACAGGAAGTCTTCTGTGTATTTGGTGCGGTTTTTGCTGCGTTTTATTTACTGCAGTTTTTACACTTCCTCAATGACTTGTAGGGTGAAAAACTGTGGCAAATATGTTAAAAAGGACTGACGTGCTCACTCAAAAACACAGCAAAAACCAAGGAGGTTGACAAAACACTGAAGAAAAAAAAAAAGTGTGCGTGTGTCACTATATAGAAAAATTGATGCCTCACGGTACTACCAATATCTTGCAACTGATACTGTATATTTTCGCACTCGAGCCTTGAAAGCCACAACCATATACTGAACAATGCCAGAAGATCAGGCGACTCCGATGAACAAAGGAGAGGATTGTTAGAGGGATTGAATATCTATTAACGCACATTTTTTTTATGTTCAAGTCGCAATAGCGCATGCAGACTAAAAGGATCACCAATGGGATCGCGGTTTTCCCCATCTCTGGAGATTTCTTATGTTGCATGGTTGGAAGAGATTATGATTTTTTCCAGCAATAATCCTTTTTGTGAGACTATTTCTTGGATTGGAAGATATGTGGATGACATCCTGCTGATATGGACGGGAGAGGTCACCGTCATACCTTTTTTTATTCAGTATATCAATTTTAATGAATCATTGAAATTTAATTTTTCGGACATAGCTAATTTTCTGGATTTGCAGTTGATTGGAGATGTTAAAACGAAAAAGGTATTATACCCCAATTATAGAGTGTGTGGTAATACCACTTTAAGAGCAGAAAGTAGTCATCCGCAACATACCAACAGGTCCATGGGGAGTTAAATTGCATGTCCAGAAATAGTTCAGAGCTTTATGAGGATGAAGTAAAAATAGCTACAGATACATTATTGCAACAAGGATATTAATAATAATTTAAAAAAAAAAAAGTTGACATTGAATGAGCGGCTGAAAAAATTCAGATGAATGCAAATGCAGTTTCACATAACATGGAATCATGTAAAAGTGAGTAAAGGTACAAATGATAGCAAATCATAATATATTTCAGTATACCCTATAATCGCCAATGCAATAGTATCTTAACCACTTCAGGAGCACAGATTGTATATAAACGTCGGCTTCTCCAGGGCTTTGTGCAGAGCTGACATTTATCAACGGTCTGCAGTCAGGAGGGGATTGTGTCCCCCTGCATGCTGCCATCACCGGGTTTCCAGTGCAGAAAAGTAGTTCTGCCCGAAGACATCACCAGGACCTCATTGGATCAGGTCTTGGTGATATGAACCCTTTGCGATCATCAACCTGCAGAGATCAATATTGATCATTGCACAAAAGGTTTCAGAGGTACAGAGAGCTGCTTCTCTTAGGCTAAGTTCACATTTCCGTTGATTTGTATCAGTCACATGCGTCGCTTGACGCATGTGACTGATGCGCTGTTCAACGCTGTACAACGGATGACAAAGAACAGAATTCTTTGTCGGATTCCGTTGTGTGCGGGGGGCGGAGTTCGGGGGCAGAGCCGAGCGGGGGGCGGGGCCAGGCGCTGAGGATGTCAGTGGAAGTGCTGCGGTCTGCATGGCTGGGGACAGGTGAGTGTATCTGTGAGTGAGTGAGTGTGTGTATGTGCATGTATGTATGTATGTGTGTATGTATGTGTGTGCACATGCAAAGTGCGGGAGGGGGCGGAGCCGAGCGGGGGGCGGGGCCAGGCGCTGAGGATGTCAGTAGAAGTGCTGCGGTCTGCATGGCTGGGGACAGGTGAGTGTATGTGTGAGTGAGTGTGTGTATATGCATGTATGTATGTATGTATGTATGTATGTATGTATGTATGTATGTATGTGTGTGTGTGTGTGTGTGTGTGTGTGTGTGTGTGTGTGTGCACACATGCAAAGTGCGGGAGGGGGCGGAGCCGAGCAGGGGGCGGGGCCAGACGAGGGTGTCAGTGGCAGTGCTTGTCTGCATGGCTGGGGACAGGTGTGTGTGTGTGTGTGTGTACATACATGTGCGGAGTGCGGGAGGGGGCGGGGCCGAGCGGGGAAGTGTCGGCCTCCCTGCACACGTAACCAGCCTAAATATCGGGTAACAGCAAAGCACCCGATGTTTACCTTGGTTACCCGATATTTACCTTGGTTACGGGCCTACACTGCTTAGCGCTGGCTCCTTGCACCGTAACCAGGGTAAATATCGGGTAACCAACCAAAGCTGGTGACGTGTGCAGGGAGCCAGAGAGCATGCGCAGCGAAATCCGACGGATCTCGCTGCTCAAAAAACGTTACATGCTGCGTTCCTCCCGCCCGGCGGTCAGTCGTTCCACGACTGATCAGTCGGGCGGAGGGTGCAACGCAGCATCATCAGTCACAATCCGCTGCTCATACAAGTCTATGGGAGCAGCGGAATCCGCTAAACGGATTCCGCTGTTTACAAGAGCAGCGGATTGTGACTGATAGATTTTAGCGGAAATGTGAACTTAGCCTTACCTCTCGGGTCTCCTGTGTCACGATCACGGAGGACCTGAGGTTTGTAATGGCAACCGGAGGTCACACTGCCAGTATAATGCACTGCTATGCTGCTGCTGCCGCCTGGCAATGCATTATACCAGCAGACTAAGAGAAGTTAAAGTCCCATATAGGGACCAGGTCAAAGTTAAGAAAAAAAAAAAAAAAAAAAGATTATACTGCAGAAAAAAAGTACAATAAAAAGCAATCAAAGTTGAACATAAAAATGGTATTACTGAAAACCACATCTTGTCCCGCAAAAAAAAAAAAGCCGCAGTCAGAGGAAAAATAAAAAAAGTTATAGCTCTGAGCATACAGCAATGCAAAATAAAAATGTATTTTTTCTAAAAATCGTTTTTATTGTGTAAAAGCGGCAAAACAATTTTTTTTTTTTTATATAGATGTGGTATCGGTGTAACCATACTGATCCAAAGAATAAACCTCTGTAGACACTTTTACCAAACAGTGAACTGCATAAAAAAAGAAAAAACAATTCCTGAACTGCCATTTCATGTTAATACTACCTACCAAAAATGAGAATAAAAATGATCCAAAAATGTTATGTGCCCGAAAATAGTACCGATAGAAACGTGAACTCGTCCTGCAAAAAAAAAAAATCATACCGGAATATGAAACTGAGGACTTTTTGAAAGCTACACTGATATTACTATGATTATTGCTACACAATATATTACGTAAGTGGCTTAGTCCAGAAGCCCCATCATTATCACTTATTCAAACAAAGGTTATGTTCATATTCAAGATGGACTGGCTGGACGCTCTCTCAGATAAGGAATAGTTAAAAAGAAAAAAATTTGACACATGGTCCCCATACATACCCACGTTGCCGGACGTCATCAGAACCAGACTTAAAGGTACTTTACACGCTGTGACATCGCTAGCAATCTCATTAGCGACGTAACACGCCAGATCGCACACGCGATCTGCCGAGATCGCAAGTGCGATCTCACTACAGAATGTAACCTATGTGCGATCTGGCGTGTTACATCGCTAATGAGATGTCGCAGCGTGTAAAGCACCCTTTAGATCTCAGTTAGAACACACATCGTGGTACTTATTGGAAAATATAAGTGGCCATAACACAATTCCATAATAACGGACACCATAAGTTAGAGGACGCACGCAGCGAGGGGGGGGGGGGGGGATTTTGGGGTTTGAGTTGATGATCTATTTGGTAAATTAATGTCTAAAAACTCGTCATTATTATTGTTGACATAAATATTGTGTTACAAATTTTGAGACAATAAAAAAGTTTAAAAAGAAAAACAAAAATTCCAGACAACTGTGTGCTCTAAAATTCAGATGGCGCTCCTTCCCTTCTGAGCCCTGCCATGGGCCCCAACTGTAGACTTTCACCACATATGAGGTATCTGTGTAATTGCAGAATAAATTTTATGGTGCATTTTTTCCTGATACCCTTGTGGTAAAGAAAGCTACCTGGTTGAATTAACAATTTCGTGGTAAAAATGTATTTTTTTATTTTCATGACTCAAGGTTATAAACTTCCGTGAAGCCCCCGGGGGTACAGGTGCTCACTAAATGTCTAGATAAATTTCTTGAGGGGTCGTTGCCAAAATGGGGCCACTTGGGGGTAAACTCCACTGTTTAGCCACCTCGGGGTCTCCAAACGCAACATAGCGTCTACTAATGATTCCAGCCAATTTTGCTTTCAAAAATTCAAATGGCGCTCCGCTTCTGAGCACCGCTGTGCGCCCAAACAATTGATTTCCACCACATGAGGCTTGCTCAGGAGAAATTGCACAGTACATCTTATGGTGCATTTTCTCCTGTTACTCTTGTGAAAATGCAAAATTTGAGGCTAAAGTAACATATGTGGGTGAAAAAAAGTAAAGTTTTCATTTTTTTTTCTTTCCACATTGCTTTGGTTCCTGTGAAGCTCCTAAAGGGTTAATAAACTTCTTGGATGTGGTTTAGAGCAGTGTGACGGGTGCAGTTTTTAGAATGGTGTTACAGATTTGTAAATTTTGTTGGAAAAATGAGAAATTGCTGATGAACTTTGAACCCTTCTAACTTCCTAACAAAAAAAAAAAGTTATGTTTCAGAAATTGTGCTGATGTAAAGTAGACTTGTGGCAAATGTTATTAACTATTTTTTGGAACATAACTTCCTGGTTTAAAGGGAACCTGTCACAGTTTTTTCGGCATATAAGCTGTGGCCACCACCAGTGGGCTCTTATATACAGCATTCTAACATGCTGTATAAGAGCCCAGGTCGCTGTGTACAACATAAAAAACACTTTATAATACTCACCGAATGGTCGCGCTGCAGTGGCGTTGGGCCATATGGCTGTCTTCGTTGTCCGGTGCCAGCGCCTTCTCTTTCGGCCATCTTCTACCTCTTTCTGAAGCCTGTGTGCATGATGCGTCCTACGTCATGCACACTCGACGGTCTCGCGCAGGCGCACTACAATACTTTGATCTTCCCTGCTCAGGGCAGATCAAAGTGCGCCTGTGCAGGACCTAAATTCCGGCGAGTGATTATGACGTAGACGCATCATTCACCACGGCTTCAGAAGGGGGATGAAGATGGCCGAAAGAGGCGGCGCCGGCACCGGACACGCTTATATAGCCCAACTCCACTGCAGCGACCATTAGGTGAGTATAAGGCCCTGTGCGCACGCTGCGGATTCTGCCACAGATTTGCTGCAGAAAATGTGTAAGATTGCTGCAGTCATTCCCCAGCAAATCCTATGGGTTTTAAAAAAATGCTGTGCGCACACTACGTTTTTATACCTGCGAATTTTCCACTGCAGAATTAATGACTATGCCACTTCTTTTCTGCAGGTACCTGCGGTTTTTGCCATAGATAAATGGTAAAAATCCGCAGGGACCAACCTGCGGAAAATCTGCGGCAAACCGCGGTAAAACCACATGCGGATTTCGCTGCTTTATTTTACCGCGGGTGCTCGATTCTTTAAGAGGGTCCGTTTTTCTCTTAAGAAATAGTCCCTTTCTAGTGCGCACATAGCCTTATAAAGTGTTTATGTTCTACACAGTGGCCTGGGCTCTTATATACAGCATGTTAGAATGCTGTATACAAGAGCCCACTGGTTTTGGCCGCAGCTTATATACCGAAAAAACTGTACCAGGTTCCCCTTTAAGGGCATACAAATTAAAAGTTTCACAATTTTAGCCAAATTTCCAATATTTTCACAAATAAACACAGAAGATATCATCTTAAATTTTACCCCTATCCTGAAGTACAATATGTCACGAAAAAAACAATCTCAGAATCACCGGGATCCGTTGAAGCTTTCCAGAGTTATAACCTGTCAAAATAACACTGGTCAGAAATGAAAAAATTGGCCTGGTCACAAAGGCAAAAACAGGCTCTGGTGCGAAGGGGTTAAAAATA
This sequence comes from Anomaloglossus baeobatrachus, assembly GCF_048569485.1. Taxonomy (NCBI): domain Eukaryota; kingdom Metazoa; phylum Chordata; class Amphibia; order Anura; family Aromobatidae; genus Anomaloglossus; species Anomaloglossus baeobatrachus. Next base: position 326,320,974 of record NC_134354.1, read on the forward strand.
TTATTGAGAGGTACAGTATATTCCCATTCTGTACGAAGATGCAACGTTAAATAAGATATTAAGTGAAGGCATTAAATTGTGTTGCATTTTTTGGGTAGATCGTTAGGTAACATACTTTCACCCGGGTTGTATAAAGTACCAGATTAAAAAAAAAAAAAAAAAAAAGTTATTTTTATTTGTGCCCAAAATAAGTGCAATGTCTGCAAGTTTGCTAAGCAAAAACAAAATATAGATGGAGATGTCAAAATAAATTTTCTAAACTGCAATACAACACGAGTGTAGGAACTGTCCCAACTGGGTACACCTTGTCGTTGGTGGGATAGCTTTATGCTTTTTTTTTTTTTCAAAAACAGTGTTTACTAAGTACCCTATGTTTATATGCACTATGCTTTTATTTAGTTACAGCAGGGTATATTTTCATAATTTTTCCCTTGGTTTTTATTTGTCTTATGGCCAGTGTGAACATGAGCTTACAAGCTCCATGTTTAGTATCTCATACTAGGCTCACTTTTTTGTTTTTATGTAGTTTATTGTATTTAGTAGAAATAGGGTGTGGTGGCCCTCCCTCTTAGTGAGCTGGGCATTTCATTCTGTGCATCCCCTGACTGTGTGTCCTGTTGGAACCCGGTCACTCTCAGCCCTTATTCACATTGAGGCCTATTTTAGACCCATGGTAAGGTTTTAATATTAGAGAGTGTAGGTACTGTCCTAACCAGGGCTGTGGAGTCTGCGTCGTGGAGTCGGAGCTCATTTTGGTGGAGTCAGAATAAAATGGACTGACTCAGACTCCTAAAATATGTAATAAATTGGGGACCGTAGTGCAATGCAGAATGTGCTGAAAATTTTTTCATAGGGATTCGGGAAAGTTATGAAATGCCCTATAAATGTCTGTTCTATTCCTGATCTAAGGCTACATTCACACAGCATTTTTGCTGCACTTTTTGAGAATACATTTTTCAGCTGCAAAAGCAGATCAGCTTTTTAAAAAACCGCATCACCTGCAAGGTTGTTGAGCTCATTGATAATGTTTTCAATAGCAAAAGCAGATTAGAAAACCGCCACAAACTGACATGCTCATTCTTTGTGAGGATTTGTTTTTGAGCCCAAAAACGGATCCTCACAAAACAATGTGTCTGAATGTCATATCTAGAAACCCATTGCCTTTGCTGGATGCCCAGAGTCACTGCATTTCACTGAATTATTTTGCCATCAATGTTCGATATGTTTGTAACAAGAAAGAAATTGTTACCAAGACACTGGCAGTAAAAGACACTAAAGCTCATCACACCAGCCAGTTTCTCCAGGCCTTAATGGAAAAAGTTCTGCAAGATTACAAACTCAAAAAAGAACAGATTCTTACTATTGTAACGGACAATGCTTCAAATATAAGTACAATTAAACTGATGAATGAGAGTAATGAACAACAGCTAGAAGAAAATTTAGGATTTAATATGTGAGAGATGGAGCCACAGCGCTGTTCATGTAACTGAGGAACAAACAGATATTACAACAGAAGAACAGCAAAATGATACTTTAGGTTTAGATCTTGTTGAAGCGGCTTCAAAACCCTTTCATATTCATCACATGCGCTGTGTTGTGCGCACACTGCAGCTGGCAATAAGAGAGTCTGCAAGAGGGACCCCGGTTTCACACATCTGGCTTTCGCCGGTTTGGCGGATGCAGCGCACACAAGTACAGTGTATACAGTACAGTCGCAGCGCGACAAACACCGGTCACATGCTGTAATGTGACCAGAGCATATGATCCGGAAGTTGCGGCGCTGCCACTGTACTGTATCGTACTGTACTGGCGTGCACCGCATCCGCCACACCAGCGAAAAGTCGGATGTGTGAAACTGGGCAGATATGCTGGAAATCTGATTGGAAAAGTGAGGAAGTTAGTTATTGATGCCAGAACCCCTAAAATTGATTCCATCTTGAAGAGACAGGCTGGGAAAGGGGCAATTGTTGATCAAGCCACTCTGTGGGGCAGCACTTATTTAATAACTGAGCGATTGCTTGAACTAAAATAGTTTCTTATAAATATGGAGAACCCTCAAGTAACCTTAAATGAAGGTCAATGGACACAGGTGGCTGAATTGAAGGAATTGTTTAATCACCCATTTACCTTGACTAAAAAAATTACAAGCTGAGGATTTAACTCCTGGCATTTTCATAAGTGAGTGGAAACACTTGCTATTTTGCCAGTCCCAAATAGGAGGTTTAATCGCAGATGGCATTTCTGCTTCATTGAAACAGAGACACAGCTATTGGAAAATAAAATTCTTCTGGCAGCTGTTTATGTGGACCCAAGTCATCGTATACTGCTTGATGATCGACAGCTTACTAAAGGAA